>NW_009912235.1:1166-45600 GCF_000696875.1 Nestor notabilis
CCACATTAAATCCATGGCAAAGATGAGGTCACCAGTAGATTTATTATTTCAGGTCCATTTCCCCTTGGTGGTGAAAACCCAGGGGAAGGGGGAGAGGAACATTTTGGTTTCCAAAGAAATCCAAACATTAAATCTGTTAGCACAGTCGTGAAGGTGGAGAATAACCCCTTAGCAGTTCCACAAAATGAACTAGCAGGGTTTTGTTATTAATTGCAAGCGTAACACAATGTACAACTCTACAAAAAGAAACTACTCAAGCTAGACATACAAATCTGTTTGTTCCCTGAATTAAATTTAATAGATGAGGTCACATCTGTCTGATGCTACTGAGTGTTCCAAGAAAGATGCAGGGAAGATGTAGCTATCTTGAGGATACTGCTGATTGCCATGTTAATGGCTCATTCACAATGCTCATTAGCCCCCCGTTGCTTTCATTTAGCATAATGAGTTACACTGAAATGAATTTATTTTTTATTAAAGCAAATGGTGCTGCCAGCAGACATGGCCAGGGGGAGGGTGGTACTTTATCTTGGGAAACATGCTGTAGAGCAAAAGAATATCAGAGTCCTGAGCGCACAGGGCCTTGGTGGCCCTGACCAGCCTCATCCAGCTCTTCCTGCTCTCCCTCAGGACAAGGAAGCGAGGAGCTGAGGGTGACCACAACAAAAGCCAGGCAAAGACCTCTCCAATAGAGCACAGTCTGACCACCCCAGAGAAAAGCAAGTGAGCAGAGGCAGCAACAGGTCCAGCAGTCCAGTGACCATCAGGCAAACACAAGGTAACAAACTATTTCCATGGTCAGTCCGGAAACCCAAACAGCAATTCAGGAACAGAATAAGCAGCAAGGACACCTACAACTCACCTCTGTCATGTCAGCATAAGATACAGACCTGCTTAAGTGGGTCTGGAGGAGGGCCACAAAGACAGCACCTTCCCTAGGAGGACAGGCTGAGAGAGCTGGGGAAGAGAGACCCAGGTCCCAGGAGACCTTAGAGCAGCTCCCAGTGCCTAAAGGAGCCCACAAGAAAAGATGGGGAAGAACTCTTCTGTCAGAGAATACAGTAGGATGAAGGATAATGGTTTTAAACTGAAAGAGGGCAGATTTGGATTAGATATTAAGAATATATTCTTTACTATGAGGGTGGTGGGACACTGGCACAGGGTGCCCAGAGAAGCTGTGGCTGCCCCATCCCTGGCAGTGTTCAAGGGCAGGTTGGACACAGGGGCTTGGAACAACCTGCTCTAGTGGAAGGTGTCCCTGCCCGTGGCAGGGGGTTGGAACTGGATGAGCTTTATTAGTGCAGTCAAGACCCTGACAGCTGATGGATAGGAAGTCAGATTTTGGGGTGAAAGGAAGGATGCTAAATTTTTCAGGTGTATCAGAGATGGGGGTCAGCACATGTGTAAAACTTTGTCATAAAAGGTAAGTACAAGATAATTAGATGATTGTAATTTTATTTTTTTTATTAAGAGGATAGAATTTAAATACACTGGAGTGTTTTCCTGTTTATGTAATTATTTTATATTAGGTTAATTACAGTAGTTTAGGAAATTACTGCTCATTTGTAACTAAAGCACTGTAACTCACCAGATGCGTGCTCTTACTCTGCCAAAATTGAAAAAGAAACTCACCATCATGCTACATCCACACATTGATTCTGCAGTTAGAGCAGGAATCTATAGTTCAGATTTCTTAATCAAAAATGTCCAGGAGTGAGTAAGCACCTGTCAACACCTTCTTGCACTGAATCTCTTTTCATACTCCTTGTGGAAGATGTTATATACAGTTCTGTTTGAAATAAGGGTTAAAATAGCTGTTCTTAAAATACATGAGGTACAGGATCATGGCACACCAGGTTTTGCATTTGATTCTTTTGGGATTTTTATGTATGAGCGCTGAATTTCACTTCTACAGGACCCCATTTTGCTCATTTGCTTTCCAGAATGATGAGAATTCAGAAATCACTGGAATGATTTCTGTGGTATGGAGCAGGTCTGTATGAGTCCAGCTTGGTACTTTCCATGGGTCACTGAAAGTCAGTATCTCCTGCAGCTTGTGTTCCCAGCATCCAGCTGTGTAGGCACTAGAAGAAAATACTGAAAAGCAACATTGCAGTGACTTAAATTTGCTTCGTTTTCACTGGAGGATGCATTCCATTTGCACATGGAATTAGGCTTGTCAGGATGATTTCAAAGTAAAGAGGAAAGGGAAAACCATCCATTATAGGACTCAATCTCATGTTAATTTGTGCCTGCTATTTTCATTGGAAATTGTGTAGGGTATAAGTAGAATTTTGTCCATGAGCACTTATTCTCTGGTCCATGAGAAGTACAGATCATTCGCAGAATGAGATCATTGGAGCTGACCCCTTATGGCTTTGAGGCAGTTTGCCTTTGGGGCAAACCTTGGCTGAACATGTCCCTCCTGGGGTTGGAGAGTCTCTCAGCAACGCCAGTTGTTTATCTCCAAGATATGTGTGTGAGGTACTATCAGGGGCATTCGAGAAATATGGGCTCAATCTGACATAATGTAGTTCAAGACCGCAGAGAGAGGTTACGAAAGGGCTAAAATGGAACATACATTCTTGTGAGAGCTTGCTCCCATATGGCATAATTTATATTCTAATGTTTTCTTCCCATGACAACATCTGGGCAAGAAACTGAAGATGGCATGAGTGCAAGCTGTTTTTTTTAAGTCAGAAATTATGTATGCCGCCTCCCTTCTCCTTAGCCTTATTTGAAATGTTTGTGGATGGCTCAGTTTTGGGTACTGTCAGTTTGTATTCAGCTCAGCTTGCCAAAGTTTGCCCTGAAAGCTCCATAATTATGTTATTCAGGAGTGAGAAAATGCATGAAAATAGTCAGTTCGCATCTTGGTGTCTGAAAACCACATTCTGCCCTCAGCTTGCTCTTGAACTCTAAAGGCTAATTCACAACTGGTGCACTAAAATTCTGACAACCCCTGAAATGCACAGGCTGCAGACAAGGTATCACATAATGAATCATAATGAATCGTTAAAACATACACACCAACAGAAAAGCAGGTAAAGCTCAAAGCCTACCAAGTCTGATTTTCTTTGAATCTGAATCAAAAAGCCAATGTTAAAAGTGCAACACTGTCTTTCTTTTACCCTGTATTTTGTGCACAGATTGATTCTCCATTTGGCTTGTGATATAATGGTGCAGTGGCTGACACGAGGCACAAGACAGCTATTAGACTTCGCCACACTAAATTTACATTAAGCTTCAGTACTTTTTGTATGTTTATGAATGTGAAAAATGAGTAAGGATAGTCTTGCTTCTATTTCTAGTTGGCTTTATATAAATTTGAACTGAATAAATGTTCACTTCCTTTTCCTTTGTCATTTAGATGTAGTGCTGTACCTATGAGGGGTATTTCTGTTACTGTAGGGAACTGTCAAAATTAGATGGAGAACGTTCTGGGGAATGATTCCTTCATATTATCATGATTCAGAGATGCTTGGTCTGGGAAAATAACAGAGGAACATTTGTCAGGCGAATTTCAATAGTATACTTTGAAATATTTCATCACAACATTCCTACATCTTTTGACTTGTCTCTTTGTGGGCTTGTTATTTGTCAGTGGGGATTGTCAGATCACTTACAGATAGGCTCAGGTTGACTGGAGACAGTGAAGGGGATGTTAGATCACATCTTCCTCAGGGCTGACTGGCACAAGACAGGCGCTAGTACAGCACAGAGGAACTGTGCCCACTGACTAAACAGCTCACATTTGAAGTGGAAGGGAGGTTGTGGCTTTGCTAGAATGAGTGTCCATGATCTGACAACCCTCAGGGATTTCTAAGAGTTTTTCAATATCTGATGGCATGTCTTTAAGCCCCAGGTTCTGGAATTGATAATCATGATTTTTAAGGCCTTATGCTTCTGAAGAGGAGACAGAAAATGACTTACTGAATCTTAAGGCCCTGAAGACTAACACATAAATAGCATTTATTATTAATTCTGTCTGTAACTATAACTATGTATCTTTTTATTACTCCTGTTTTGCTTAATATTCAAACAATGTCATGATTCTTTGAGACCTGACTTCTGGAAGCTCAGAGCTTGCTAATGTATGGAAGTAAAGTGCTGCTGGTCTTTGTCCTGCCCATGAAGCAGGTCACCTCTACACTGGGACATAGCATATATTGTGTTTCAGTCCCTGTTACAAGGAGTGTGGCTCAACTGGCTCTTGAGCTGGATCTTTACTGATGCTTGATGCCTCCAAGGGTAAAATGCTCACATTAAAGAACCCGAAAATGGGCTTCAGATCACGTAAAATTTCTCAAAGCTGGTAATTTCTAGTAAGTGGTGGGGATATTCGCGTGATTGTAAAGGAAGTCATGTGAAGAATGATTGCAAAACAGGCTGGTATGCAGACGTAGGAGGGAGTCTGAGTCTGTCACTGTGAACACTCGATCTGCTGATGTCTCCTGGCAACTCCTTTCAGCTCCCCAGGGAACCTCTGCCTATGGCAGCCTGGCACTACTCTGCTGTGTGTGGAAAACACACACCACTATTCCTGACTGCTGACCACCAGCAAACACCTCCACAGCAACGCAGTGTGTGAATGTCTTGCTATTCCATATTCCTGCATAATCCCTCTGACAAACAAATGTATTAAAAATTCATCTTCATCCAGGCAAATCAGACTCCCTGAAATCAAGCTGTGTTCTCTGAAGGCAGCTTGTGCTGGTGTACATGTAATCAAATCCTGAGGTGCCCTGCATGCATTTTTACAAGAACCAGGATAAACTTCATGTTTCAGTTATTCTTTTTGATGGGCATTTTTAAAGGAAATTAGAATATTATGCTCAACTAAACCAACAGTTTCAGAAGCATCACCAGCTGGTCAAGGGAAGGTATTCTTCCCCTCTATTCTCCCCTGTTAAGACACACACACACACCCCCCCCCCCCGCCCCCCCCCCGCCTCTGCGCCTACCCTCCAGGCTCTTATGGGAGCTTCCAGGTAACTAAAGGCTTGCAAAACCAGTGCGCCAGCCCGGGGGGGGCCAGAGAGATGCTGCGGGGGCTGGAGCAACTCTGCTCTGGAGCCAGGCTGAGACAGCTGGGCTGGTCAGCCTGGAGAAGAGAAGGCTCCTTAAGGGGACACCTTGTAACCATCTTCCAATACCTAAAGGGGGCCTACAAGAAATCTGGAGAAGGGCTTTTGGCAAGGGCAATTAGTTATAGGAAGAGGGGAATGGCTTTAGCCTGATGGGAGATTCAGAGAAGATAGTAGGAAGAAGTTCTTTGCTGGGAAGGTTGTATGACTGGAACAGGTTGCCCAGAGAAGCCCAGAGACACCTAAGTCAGAGCACTGATCAAGTAAATGGATTTTGTAAGTACGTAGACTAGCTGAATATACCCTGCAACTAATGAAAAGCTACTCCGATTCTTCCTGAAAAGAAAACAGAAGAGCACGGGTGCTGGGCAGACATGATCAGTGGTGTTCACACCAGTAGAGGGCTGCCCGCATACACTGCATCAAGGAGATTGAAAGGTATCGAGCATGCAGACTCCTTTCTGCTTGTCTTTTCAGCATAGTATTAGCATCTTTACATTTGCAATGCCCGTTTTTTCTTCTCTAACTGTCTCTCAAAGCCAAAGTGAAATAATGAAAGCATATGAGATTCATTTCCCAGCCGATGAACACAGATCTGCACAAAGCCTGAAACATGGAATGATGTTTCGTGTGCCGAGTGGCCTGTTTCCAGCAAGTCCTGATCAGAGGAACAGCACCCTCTGCATCATTCCCAAGCCTTTGCAGCATCAGGGCGAGTGCTAATAGCAGTGGTGAAGTTGTGATTAATTTCTCTCTCCTTTTTGTTTGTCCTAATAAGATGCAAGCTTATTATTTACAGTATAGTTTCCATTCGCCATTAGGGATCAATGTTGCCACTAGATACAGACCACTGAGCTCCAAGTTGGAGATTCTCTAACAGCTCTGCCTGGGCCACCATTATTTTTGTTTGCATGTTTATGTAGCAGTGAATCATACTGAGAAGAATCAATACCAGAACATCTCTGCTTGCCTGCATTTCCTGTTTATGGACTTCTTTTTACCACCAGAAATGCTGGAAATGTTTTATGCAGAGGCAAAGCAGAGGGTTAATATTTATGTGGTACATTTCACAAGGATGTGAAGATAAAAAATTGTGGCTTTTATTTTTTAATGTCCTAAGGATGTGTGCAGAGATCTGCCTAAGAGAGATATATAGTCATGTTTTGAGTGTGTGTGCCTGTGACTTTACAAGTACATATTCTTATTTAGGTATCAACATGTAATGGTGCATCTTCTCCCAGGATCTCTTGCATCATACTTCCAGGATAACATTCAGCTATTTAAAATAAATAATCTTGCTAGAACACACTGAGAAATATTGGACTAGATTCATCCCAGGTGTAATTTAACTGACTTAGATCTAAAACAGAACTCAGGGTTACATTTGGGAGAGTCATTATTGCTGCATGCACTGATGTCAAAACAAGACTGCTTATGTCTTGTCCCTAGAGAAAACTTTGCTGAACTCACAGTAGTCCTGTTTGCTGTACTCTGTAGCATACTTATGCCTGGCCACCTGTACTTCCACCTACAGTAACACTGTAGATGTGCTTCCATTTACAGTAACACTGCCTTTCCCTTTCCCTGTTGAAACTAAGAGACATTTGGATACTAAATGTGACTGTTCATTTAAATAAGGCTTTGTGTATCAATGTTTCCTGTTAGCAGCACGCTACAAAGCACTGTTCTTGTCATTGTGCTGTATGGAAATGCTGATTCATGGTTAGATCAGTCCAAATGAAGGGCCTTGGTTTTGGTTTGTCTGATTTCGTCTGTCAGAGTGGGCTGACAGCTGAGGGTAGACAAGAGATTTTTAATCGATACAAAAGTGAGGTGAAACATATTTGGCAGATGTATAGACAGGTCAGCTTTCCTTTGTCTTGTTTGGGAGGTGGAATTATGGCAGAGAATATTCTTCGTGCTTCACAGCATGGACCATTTCTAATCCTTTTGGTAATGGCTCTGAGCTTTTATTGGAGATATGGGCAGCCAGTTGGCCATCAGAAACTGGACGGAGGATACTTACAGGCTGCTGCGCACTAGGTTGCTATCAGACAGTGTTGAACTTGACCCAATGCCTTTGCCATGAAGGAAATAATGCTCCTTTTCTGTCCCTTATCAAAGGGATATAATTGCCTGGCAGCACCCGCAGTTGATAAAGTGACACTTCTGGCATAACTAATAAAATAATTTGATATTTCTGAATCTAATGAGTTTGATATTGATATTCATGTCTAAGATCAGAAGGAAACATCTTCTGAAGCAGACAGTGTCCCATTTCCTTCCAGGACCTTTGATTTCTGTCATGATAGGCAAAATCATTCCCTTTGGTTTCTCTGAACCTGGAATTCTGTGTTTTGTTTTGTGAGGCAGTGACTTGGAGAGGATTCAGGTCAAATCTTCATTGATTCTAAGCCTGGTATTGCACAAGGTACTGCTGGGATATAGCACAGGTCCCTTTCTGTTTTCTGTTTATGAACAGCCTACCCCAGGGTGCTCATTAGCCAGAAGAACTGCATATACACAGAGAAGTGTTTTGTTCCTCCATAAAAATAGAGTTGTGGTGGAGGTGAATTTAACTGATTGCCCTGGCTGTGAGCATCCTGGGCTTCTGAAATCAGCAAGGCAATAGCAAAACTTTGCGAGACTGTTCTGTTTAATCTGAAAACTAATTACAAATATTTGGTTAATTCCTAACAACACCCATCCTCATTAAAGATTTGTTAGATGCAATAAAACCATTTAAATATTTGTGTTTATTTTGCACAAAATCTAGCCACCTATTGCTTGTACTCAATAGGATCTGTCTTGGGTGGTTGGTACCATTGGTTTGTGATTGTAATCAGCTGTTTTCTTAGCCTGTGTATTCTGTAGGCTGGAGGAAATTCTGTTGTGCATCTAAGTTTGACATACAGATGGGATTTGTGCCATGCCAAGTGTTTCTTGTCTGACTTGAGTTCAAGGATGCCTGAACAGAGACCATGAGGCAAAGCATGGCTGGCTGTTATCTGTTGTTTCTGAGACCAGGCAATGCAAATGCCACTGATCTTAAATGTTCTTTGGGGCATTTTATTTTTCTAAGAGGAAGAAGGTTCACATCAGATTTCTTAGATGGATAAAGTCTTGAGTATACTTGTGGGTACTACATAATAATGATACATCAGTTTTAAATTGAACACTGTGCTTCAGAAGTGGCTGCAATAAGAGGAATCAGCATGATCTCCATGGGTTTATGTAACAAAAATGAACACCAATTACAGTGCATTTTTTCCACTGGGATTTAGCCCATCATTTTGTCTAATTATGGTATGAATCCCACACTGGAGAAAACCTTTCTTCTGTAAAGAACTAATTCCCTTTAGAAATGCTAAAAATCTTAAAGAACTCTAATTAGAATACATTTCTCAGTAGATAAAGAGAACCAGAGAGAGAGCCTGTGCCAGCCACTTACCACAGCAAAAAACACATGAAAAGATGAAGGACTACCCTCGGAGACAAAGAGGGAATGGGAAGTAGTTTGTATAAACTCCCCTAATCCTTCATCTAGGCTTGTACTAAATAGCTTGACTGAGCTATGCCTAAAAGTGTTACTAGATTTCTTGACATATACTCAATGAATAATGTTCGACTAGAGAGACTTTGGAAGAAAAGGGCTGAAAACAAGTTCTATGATACTCCTAAGTTCTGAGACACTCCAAACTAGTGTGGGTAGCCAGACTTCTCAGGCACGTAGTTAGCTTTGTGTATTGTAGTTTCTGTCACTAAGCATGTTATATCATGAACTGGGTTGCCTGTGATGGAAAAGGGAAAACCCTCTGATTTCCTCAGTCCCAGTCCTGTTCTTCAGACCAACTTCCAGCATTGATTTGATTGGATTTCTGCAAATCTGAGATAGTTCATTAAGCTGCAGAGCTCTGCTGGGGGTTGTTCAAAAGACTGCAGAATGGCAAAAAAGCAGAGGAAATAGCTGTAGGGCTTCTTCAGCACAGCAGAGGGTGGTTGTACATGAGCATGACAAAAAATAGGCTATGGTCAGTCCAGGATGAGATAACCACACATACTCATTGAAATGGTCTAAAACATGCCTTCCCCAGCTGTCTGGTGAAATTGAGTTCAAACTCCTATTTTCATTCAATGGAATGGTCTCCCATCCTTCATAACACTGAATAAAGAATCTTTCAGACTCACAGGAAAGCAGAAACAGCTTTCCCAAGAGGAGAACTGCAGGTTGCATTTATTTACAGATGGGTCTACTAAAAAAAAAATGAAAACAAATGATGATGACTGCTGCAAGAGGATACCTTGGGAGGTGAAAACCTGGTATAGCTGCATCTAATCACCTGAGGGATAGACAACAGCTCTCACTGCTTCCTGGCCATGGAGATGTTTGTTCACAGTGTTTGTCTTTCCTTGAAGGAAACACTTGAGAGAATTTATACACCCACAAAGACAAAATCTCCAGAAACCAGACAAAACCTCACAGGGCTTCCCGCATCAACAACACTGAAGTCAAACAGGCCGGGAAAGCTGGTTGGCTTCTCCTCATTTTTACCTTTAAATTACACGCCAAGAGAATGTGACTTTAAGAATGTAAAGATTTTATTTGGGTAATTTCTTCCTATCAGTTTCCTGTGTCCTTTCTTAAGTGGTTTGCACAGTGATAGGCAAAGGTAAATGGAAGGAGAAGCACATGGAACATGCACAGAGATAAACTGGGTACAACTCAACTGCATTTGCTGTATCTGACCTCAATTAAAGGAACTGCTTGTTGAATAGTCCCATAGTCTGTCAGCATTCCAGAGTCTTCAGCTGGCAGTGCATCCCTGTGGCTGAGCATTTGACTTGCAGGTGCCTGTTGCAGGTAGGGGGTGGAGGAGGTGATGAATTTACCAAATAGTCATATTTGCTTCCAGTGTCTAAGACAGGAGTAAAGCTGGGAAGAACCTGTCTTGGTTCAAGAATACTTTACACAGATGTGCCTTAAAGCCATCAATTAATTTGAAATGAGTGGCACTGCTTGACCCTATTTCTGCTTATGAGCTGGTTCCTCAGATCCACACGTGGGAGTGGCACAGAGCAGTGACTCACCACTGATAGTAGCATGTCTCTTTACTCTTGTAAGCACCCCCAACCTTCTGGAGCAGATGGACAAGTGGGAAGGAAACAGGCTGCTGGAGGGGAAGGGTGTGGAACCTGCAGTTCTCCAGGATCCAGCAAATCCGTGCAAAAGTTCCAGTAGCCACTCCATATAGCTAAAGAATGCCGAAGTCCACTAAGTCCCGCTCAGCAAACAACAGATCGACACGTCCAACAGTCTCTTTTCTCAGTGATGTCAGGTCTTGGGCATTGCAAATGAGAATGAAAAGGGGAAAAAGGCATTTTTTTATTTCTCAGTGGGAAAGGCTTTAGAATTTGCTGGCATTGTACAGTCAGATGAGGCACTCTGAGTACCTCTGGGACTGCAGATGTATCAAGTGGGACAGATACTTTGTGTGAAATTAAGCTTTAGAAAGGAAAACTTCTCTTGATAGGGCTGCCTTCCTTAGCAGTATTACATAGAAATACGTGGTCTGCCCAGAGATACCATGTGATAAAATGTAATCATATACAAAGTGGTTACTTTTTTATTTACGGTATATTTATTGAATAAGTTTTAAAGGGCTGTGAGACTCTTCTGAATTAACATTCTTTAGTATGAAGAAACAGTCTTACACCTGCCTCAGCGGGAGCTTTTCAGCTGAGGTCAGAGCAAGCACAATTTGGGTCTCAACTCAAATTCTGATGCTGTCATTTTCCATTAGGAAAGCTGATGTTCATGTCAATATTTGAATCTGTCCTGCAGCTTCTTGGAAATAAGGTTTTTCCACCAATAGTTGTGTTGAAAGGTTTATGTGGTTTAGTTGCTGATTTAGTGTGTTAGAACATTTATGGTCTAAATTGTAGCTTTTAAATGGCACATCAGAAAAATTGAGAGGTTGTACAGGACAACAGAGATGTTGAGCCTGAGCTAGTCTGCTTCCTGATGGCTCAGTGAGTGACACATACCAAGCCAACTTGATCTGCATAGATTTTTTGTTACATTTAAATGTCATTGACTAACTCAGTAGCTGTCTGTCTTAGCTGGATTCATATCCAAATTATCACAGAGAATTAGGGCTCTTGTGCAGTACTGAGAGTAACACTCCTTGAGGAGCCAATCTTTAGATGAGGTGTGAAGCCACCATCCTGCCTAGTGATACCTGTGTTTTATCCCCATGACAGAAAGCTTGAGGACAACCTGCCTCCTGCCTTCTTTTCCAGGTAAACACAGGCAAGCATGGCATGGGGAGATACTGCTGAGAGTGTGTTGTTTGCTATATTCCCTTAGAATCATAGAATCACAGAATCAACCAGGTTGGAAAAGACCTTTAAGATCATCAAGTCCAACTGTTCCCCAGCACTGCCAAGGCCACCACTAACCCATGGCACTAAGGGTCTCGTCTACACGGTGTGTGAACACCTCCAGCGATGGTGACTGCACCACTTCTCCATGTTCCAATGCCTGATTGCTCTCTTGGTGAAGAAATTGTTCCCAATATCCAGTCTAAACCTCCCTTAGCTCAGCTTGAGGCCATTTCCTCTTGTCCTATTGCTTGAGAGAATAAACTGACCCCCACCTCACTCCATCCTCCTTTTAGGTAGTTATCGAGAGCGATAAGGTCCCCCCTTGAGCCTTCTCTTCTCCATACCAGGTCCGTCAGCTGTTCCCCATCACACTTGTGCTCCCTGCACCAGCTCCGTTGCCCTTCTCTGTCCCTGCTTCAGCACCTCAATGTCTCTCTTGTAGTGAGGGGCCCAGAACTGAACACAGGATTCGAGGTGCAGCCTCACCAGTGCCCAGCACAGGGGGACAATCAGTGCCCTGCCCCTGCTGGCCATGCTATTGCTGATACAGGCCAGGATGCTGTTGGCCTTCTTGGCTGCCTGGGCACAAGCTCTTCCTGTTCAGCTTTGTCAAACAGCACCCTCAGGTCCTTTTCCATGAGCAGCTTTCCAGCTGCTCTTCCCCAAGCCTGGAGCATTGCAGTCATTGTGCTATTTCACAGATTAAACTTGCTTATGTGTGGCTAATGGAGTATAAAAGGTGCTAATCTATATAAGGAAGCAATTTTAAAAGTTTAGTACTAAATACATCAGTGAGAAAATACTAGTCCTGCCCATGGACCAACTGTATCCAGTATGGATGTTACTTATCATTCTACTCTCCACACAAACACAGTCAGCTATAAAAGCCAAATGAAACTCACACATATGCAGACTTTTAAAGGCAAATAAATGCTGTCGTACACAAAGCATTTGAGAAGCAGTTTCTCGTTACTAACACAAGTCCATGGCATCAATGTCTTCTCTAATTTTAGCACTGGTTTTTTGTGGAGAGTTTATGCTTTCCAAGCCCTTGGAGAGAGGGGAATTGGCAAATAAGTGTATATAAATGTGAGAAGCACCAGGGGCTTTTATAGCTAAGCTAGAATGAGACTGAAATAAAGATAAGATGGGTAAAATTCCTGCCTTGTAGAGGTGTAGCTCAAACAATCTCACTCAAGGTTTGTATGAGACAGTGACTATCTTTTGGTGCTCAGTGAGTTTACTTTCCATCTGCATGTTCCCTATTAGTCTATGTCCAAAGCTGTTCACACTATGCATTATTGCAGGGCCAGGCCCTGGCACTTCTTCAGCTATCTTTGGAGGAAAACAAATGAAAAAGCTTTGGCAGAACTGGTCTGTCTTTTGAGGAAGAAAACCCAACATGAGGACAAGAAGAAATGTAATTATGAATTTGTGTCTTTTAAGAGAATGATGTCCGTTTGACTCACAATTTACACTGCATTTTAATTACTGAGTGATACCTGGGAGGCTAAAAGGCATTAACATGATTGTATTCACCTCACTTTTGTAATGGAGAACAAAGGCAAAGAGAGGTAGGAGGTCTTTTAACAGTTTTTCTCTCCTGCTGCTCATTTCCTGCTGTTGCTTTCTTTTATTTTAAACCTTTGTTAAATTTTATCCTTATTTTCTTTCCTCTTTTAAAAGTTCTGTCTCTTTCTGATATCTGGAATGCAACTCTTCACTGTACGGTTTTTAATGTCAGGAACCAATAGTTCCAGCAGGTGATGAAACGTTTGTATACTTCTGAACCTCTGTTGTGTACATCTGCCAATCAAGTGGGAAAAAAGCAGTTTATGGTTTTCCTTCTTGAATGGGATAAATGCCTGAGAATTTCCAAACCACTGCTAATTTCTGTACATGTCCCGTGGGCTCTTCCTGCTTACACCACTTCACTTTCTTAATTCAACTCTTCACAAGGAATTTAAGGGCAGAGAGATCAGTCAGCAAATACAGGCTCCATAACACATTCTGGTACGTGTCTCTTTGGGTTTTTGGCTGTCACTGTTGTTGCTTTTACCATTTTCTGCAAACCCTTTTAGAGGGATATGAGGCTTTCCTGACAGCAGGTTTCTGTAATGTCAGTTTTATTGAGGGTGTTGCACACACACTGTGTGTAGTATCAACAGCCAGCGGGCCCCAGCCAGTCAGTGTGAGCTGCCTGCCACTCTCCAGATGCTCTGTGCTGCTGTTGATGGTTGTGCAGCAAGTTCTAGGGCTCAACAGACAGGCAAAGATTCTTTCCACCACCACTTTGCAGAACAAAACATGTTTCACAAGCAGAGAGGCCTTTTTGCTTTGGGGTCTCTAAGTGGTAGGAATCCTGCTGTGCATTTCCACATCTGTGAACTGCTGGACTGTATTCTCAGTGCTCTCTGGAGATGTGATTGGCGCAATAACATGCTTCAGGCGCAAGAGCATGGAGAAAAGCAGTATGAGAAGGATAGCCAGAAGTGTTAGGAACAATCCCACGTACACGTAGAGGCTGGAATATTTATCTGCTCTTGTGTCTGCTTCTGTAGCCAGAGTTGGGAAGTGGACACGGCCCGTCAGGTTCCCACGGAATCTGAAATAAGGCTCGGTCATTGCTCTCTGTCACCTTTGGTCCATTTTCACTATTTGCTTTTAGATTTGCTGTCTTCTCTCACCAGACTCACCAAGGAGGTCAAGAGGGGAAACTTAGGATATATAGCACGATGGCTTCAGCAAGAAATGCTCCATCCTCTTCATCTCAAGACTGCTGGTTCACACACTTAAGCAGATTGCATGAGATAGGCTTTTGCAACTCACTTTCCCATTACAATGACAACAAGCATTAGACTTGTGTTTTACATCTGGCTTCTATTTTGTCCTGAAAATGCTTTGGTCCTTCCTTTGGTAGGTGAAAAGCTTTGGTCCTTCTCTCAAACTGAGCTGCAAAGGTTTGCACAGCTTTGGTCTTTGCAAGTGGTGTTTTCCAAACAAACAGCTTTCTGCCAGCTTCTCCCACAGCAGGTGGTTTGTCCTTGTGTGAGCTGGGGAATGTTGTTCTCTGCTTTGCCAGACTGCTGGGGGAAATCTCTTCTCTCCTAATCCAGGGCTATTGATACGTGCTTAAAGAGTATGGAGGTTTGAGTTTCTCATTAGGAACACACAAAAAGTTGACTTTCTAAAAGGGAAAAAATGAGAGAGAGAGAAATGAAACCAGGTACCAAAATAGCCAAGCCTATATGTAGTATCTGCAGAACAAATAGATAAGAAAGCCCTCACATGCTCCTGTGAGACACCGTATGATCAGGAGAAGCACTGGGTATTTGACTTTAGAGACAAACCATGCAAATCTAATTGTTAAGGTCTCCTCACTACTTACAGCTACGAGAAGGCCCTGCAGTCTATGGAATTAGATGTCACAGAGGAAGGGAAGATATGAATCCAGCCAGTGTCTTCTACCATGTGTGTCTCATTCATTATTTACCAGGACCCTCTGTTTCTGAGGCAGGGTGCCCCAGGCTGGCGTCCAGAGCTCTACCTGTCCCACTGGGGCAACTCTGTCAAAGGATGTGATGCTTCACTTTACTGCCTTGAGCAGAACTTACTAGAAATGGGGGAAATCTTAATGTTTTAGCATTTTCAGTTCTTCTAGCTGGAAACAGAAAATGTAAACGCCGAAATTTCACTGAATGGTGCATCCAAAAGCATCATGTTCTGCTTCTTTGGCTTTAGCTGAAGCAAAAATGATAACACTGAAACAAAATGATGCAGTCATTTATAATGCTCACTACATATACACTTACATGAGGTGTGAATGGAGTAATATTAATGTGGTTATATACTATGGTAGTCAGATTAAAATGAAGCATTAGGTCAAAATGATAAAAGAGCTGGTGCTTTTAGATAAAGATTTCATGTAAAAGACATTCTGCTGTAAAACATCACGACTTTCATGAGGCTTCAGCTTTTAAAATGTAGCTGTTTATTGACAATGTTTGGTTGTGTTCTCCTCATGCACCAATGGGAACACCTTGATGTTCTTCAGAGAGAGGTGCTTGACAGCTGGAGGCCTCAGTCATCAAGGAGCTGCTATTCAGGTTTTCACTACAAGCAAGACACCCCTACTTTGGCTCACGTGACTGGGAAACATTTGATGTGCTGAGTTGTTGGAGAAGGGACACTGGGGATCGTCTACACTTTACCTCCCAACTTCTGCAACACCTTCTTCAGTAGCAAAGTATTTGAGATAACAGCAATGCAGTTTAGGGACTATTGGGCCAGATCCTGCTTAGTAAAAGGCTGTCTAAACTGGGCCAAATTGCTGATGGAAAAACTTGCCTACGGACTTGACTTCTGCAATCCATGTGTGGGTAGTGGAGTCTGTGCTGTGCTTTGTGCAGAGGATGTGGGCAAGCATGGCACGAAACAGCTGCTCAGTACTTTTTCCAACCCCACTGAAGCCAGTCAGTTATTCTGGCAGCAGGTTTGGTGCTGTTGCAGGAGTGTGGGTCATGAAAGTGAAGGTTGTGTTGCAGCCAGGCACTTTTGCTCTCAGTTCTAGGGCAGTAATTGTGATTTTCACACTTTGAACCTATAAATGGGAATTCTTTCCCCATGAAGAACATTCTTGTGTACACAGCAGGTGGGAAATAGAGAGTGTGAAGGTTATTTGCCATATTAAACCTCTGTTTTTACAATATGATTTCTCTATTGATAATGAAACGCAGTCAGTCTGGAATCTGGCACTTGTGTGGATTCAAGTACAGAGCAATGTCTTTGCCCATCTCATCTGCTATCTTCCTGAGAGCAAAAACCAGAGCTAGTTTCTGTCCTTAAGGAGCAGAGAGCCTAATGGCTTTACATACTTCATAACATTAGACTGCAGAACACTAAAGACATTAGTCTGAGGTTCAATAATGAACTGCAAACCAAGACATTGAATTAACAAAGCTCAGCTGGGCATTTATTGATAAAAGCAGCAGATTAATAGTAACAAGTATTAGCAATGGGGAGTTGGCACAGCTTTTGGTTTTGTAGTCTCAGATATAGAATTGTCAGGAGCAATCAACCATTTGGACCATTGAAAGCTGTGGAATTAAAGACATCTTTCCCAAAAATGAGCTGCAAATACTTCAGTAGCTCCAGGCAACCCCAAAGATTTTTGCTTTTCAACCTACCAATTACCTCACTGAGCACATGGGTTTGGGTATTAGTAGATTTACCTTTGCACACTCCCCTTTAAGGAACAGAAGCTTGAAAATTGTGGAGACCAAAGTCGTGTGGAAATAAGTGGTACACCAGGATTCTATAAAAAACTGTGTGTAAAGGAGGTCAGCACTTTAACTTTGCATGACTCAGATCACAGGAGGCAAAACCTCACTGGTTCCCTTGGGAAGTCCTCAAGTCTATGGACAGAGATAGCAAATAGAAGTTTGTTACAGAGCAGAGCAGCATAACTAAAGCCACATTCCCTGTGATCTGAGCTGTTGATCGAGGCTTAGTAATTCTTCTCTGGCTGGACAATAGTTTCTGAGATGTGCCAAGCACCAGTAGTGTTCACTGATGCTCAGTGGGTACAGATTGATTCCAAGCAGACACTTCTTTATTTATCAGTTTGTGGTTGTTTCTAAGCAAGGCTTAAAAAATCCCAAACCAATGTATTTCAAGTAATAACAACTAGTAATGAAAATAGAAGCCTCATACAAAACAACAGTGTGTCACTGAGACAGGAAATTCATGAGCCAGAACTTCATGGCACTGAAATCACCATGCTCCCACTGCAGCACTTGGACTCAGGGAGCTTCAGGTTTGGGGAGTGTTTATGGAGGCTGCATGGCCCTACTCTGCACCTTTGTAGGGCACAGAGGGGCAGAGAGAAAGTCAGACTTTCCCCAAACTAGTGCAGACACAGTACAAATGTATCCTGCAACTGCAGTACAGGTCTTGTCTTGCCTGCTTGCTTCCTTTGACTCCCGTACTTGCTTTAAGTGCCACTTGCAGCAAAGCAAATGATATTCTGAGCTCTCTTTTGCTTTTCCACCCAATGCTCTAAGTGGGACAAAACAGGACAATTACTTTTAGCTTCTTTAAGGCTGTTAGCCTGCATTGAACTGGCTGGCAAGCACGGAAAGGTTTGAACACACACAGTATCAGGTGTATTCTGTCTAAATGACCTTTAGAGAGCAAAATCAGCATTGAAGAAATGCAAACAAAGTGTTAAAGTATCAATTCCATCCCCGGTTTGCATCTTCAGGGAGAATGTGAGGGAGAGGAAAGTGGGGTCTCTGCTTTCAGTGGCAGACGGTAGGTTTGTTCGCATGCTAGGGCACGATAGTGTCAGTGTCTCAGCTGTGGTGGTGCATAGGGAGAGAACAGAATAAAGCATAGTTACCTTTCAGAGCAGGCAGGGGTGTTGGGACTAGGCACTAGAGCAGCTGGTGCAGCCAGTGAGCTTGCTGGTGATTTAGCTGGGAACATCTCCTCCCAGGGAGTGGGATTTGTGCAGAAGAGATTTGCTTCTGATTGCTGGAGTCAGGATACTGTGTGTGCACTTTCTTCTCCTCTGCTGTTGAATTCGCGTGGTTCGCTGGCAGGGACGGCTCTTCCTCCCGCTCTGGAAATGTCAACTGACAGTCTGACTGAACAGCATCCCTGCTGGTGCCCTCCCTCCGCGGGCGATGGGAGAAGGGGGACAAGGAGCCTTCTCTTCGGGAGCCTCACTGCCCGGGTGGAAGCAGCCCCCTCCCTGCCCAGCGGTAGGCAGCAGTTCAACTCGGGCTGCTTTGCCTCCCGGCGCGAAGGGAAGGGAGGGAGGCGGGGATCTCAGCTCGCTGCAAAGTTTTGGGCAAGGTTCGTCTTAACCCCTTCGTGCTTGTGAGTGGTAAATGAGACTGAGCTGCTAACTGTGCAGTAAGACACGAGCCAGGAGGTTATCGGTTTCTTTCTCTAATTTTCTGGAAGGTGGAGAAGAGGTTTCTTGTTTTGTGCCTCTTGGGAAGGGTTACCTGGTGAGGGCTCCCAGGTGCATTCCTGTCTGGAGCCATAGACAAGTGTCACTTTTCAGCTGAGACCTTCAGGATAGTCCCCAGGCTCTTTAGCACTGGAGCTTTTGATGTATTTGTGTCCCTTGCTTGCTGCTTGGGAAGTGCTGTGTGGCTGGTTTAGATTACAGGTCCTCTCTCCCCTGAGTAGTTTGAAACTCTGCATGAATAAGCTTAACCCCAGCTTTGCAGTGTTGTGGGCAAAAATGATTTTCACCAATTTATGGATGTGTGAAGCACAGATCTACCTACCAGGTGCCACAGAAATGAGGCACAAGGAGCCAGGGTTGGGGTGAGAACCCAAGCCATCCTGATCCCTCTGATTACCACTCCTTTTGACCTGCGTTTCTCAGCTCTGACCCAGCTGACAAAGTAAGGATGTTTTGTGATCCTGTCCCAGTGATGACACAAATGAGGGTAAACCATGCCAATGAATCACCATAATTTTAGTTCTAGTGTGCATGTTTCAGAAGGGTGATGGGGGAACAGGGTTTCCTTTGCTTTCTGCAGGGTGGCTCAATTTGGGATGCATTGCAGTGACCTCCAGGGTTTCACCAGCAGAGGAGCACAGCTGGACCAGCACATAGAGTAGCAGCAGGTTGCAGCTGTATTTCACATGTCCGTGTCCCTTGTGCCTCAGTAGGTAGGTTGGCTGCAGGTATCTCATGGGGTGAAGCTGACCCACAGGCCTACACTGGCCACTTGGCTTCCTGTGCCTAGAGGTCATCTTCTATGGCCTGTGTTTGGGGCACTGGGAGCAAGGTTCCCCAATGAAAAGTGGGTCCCACACAGGGGTTTGGGAAAGACAGGTTCATTCTCTCTCTGCAGCTTTCTGGGTGACGAAATAGAGACATTTCACCTCAAAACTCTCTCCTCAGAATTGTTCTCCCTCTCTGGTCCCCCATGGCCACAGCTTGAGCTGAGGGGCCAAAGGGTCATGAAACACAGAGCTGCACAACTCTCATCCTCCTGGGGTGGAGGGTATTATAAATCCATCTCTCACAGGGCTCTTCAATCTCTGGAGCTCACAAGCACAGTGTAGTATTGCAATGCAGCACTATTTAGGTAAATAAAATATAGCCCCTGGAAAAAATACCATTCCTCCATGCTCTGTAGGCGGATGGACTCTCTGAACACTGAGACTTACCAGGCAGCTTTGCTGATTTTCTTCCACATTTCCTTTGTTGTATTATCATGTGCAGTGCCCAGTAGTGCAGTCTATGCTACAATTCCCTGCTAGGCACATAGGAATGAAAGTACAGTGATAAAGCAGAGGGAAGCCTATGTGTATTTTCCCCTGGAATCTGTAAAACTACTGCTTTACCAACAAACTATCTGAGAGCACCTCCAAACCCTGGGTATATGGCCTCTTATTTAAAAAGAAACAAGTGAGAGCTCTATTTAACCAGGAATTATGTTGCTGGTTGGGTTACGAGAGCCAGAAGAGAGAGAGATGTGCTGAAATCCTGCAGCCCTGCTTTCTATACAATGCTAATGAGCAGTGCTGAAATGAAAGGCTCCCTCCCTGGCCATGCCATCCAGCTTCTCTGCTCAGCTCTTTTCCCCTTTGTTGATTTTGCAGTAAATTATCTCTCCCTTTTGGAGGATCAAGCTGCTGTTTGCTGGATGGGTACATTAGATTTCTTGTTCTCTTTGTAGCAGGGTATAATAAAGACAGATGAGTTTTAGATAATGCCACAATTTCTACCAGCTGAGGGTGATGAATGCTTGGCTGAACGACCGCTGGATTCCTGAATGGTTGACAAGTGTGGAAGGCTTTATGTCTATGTAAATTTTTTGGCCAATCCATGACAAATGGGATTGTGCAAATTTGGGTGTACACAAAAAGGTGTACAAATTCCCTTGGAAATACACAGAGATCTGAACCCAGCGAGAGTCATTTATTAAGCAGCCATTAAAAATTTTGGGGGAAGAAAGAACAGGGAGTTTGTTAGGTTCTTCCCTTCGCATTATTTCATCTGCATCTCAAGCTCTGTGTCTCCTAATACATATAATATCTCAAAATAGTCCCACACCAGTCTTAAAGTGAAATGTGGGTTTAACAAAGAGCAATTAAGATCTCTGAATGAGTTAGTGAGTATAATCTATAGGGATTCTTCTGTTATCCAAATGTACAAATCCTACGAACACACACTTTGGGTCTTTAAAAATTGCTTTTCAGTGCCTGGAGAAACTGCTGTCCCTTTCATAGCAGACACATCCCAGAATGGTTTGTTCAAGCCCTCAGCTGTAAAGATCTTCTATCATTTGAGGATGTTCATAGGGGAAGCAGGTGCAGGTCCAAGCAGGGGCCTCTTTTGCTAATGTAGGTGCTGTATGTTGAACTTGGGAAAGAGACACAATTTGGTAGGTGTCTGTGCACGTCAAAGATGACAGAGAAAAGAGAAGGAGCAGTTGAGTTTTCAGTATGAAGAGCAGAAAGTGTATTAACCTATGTCTGAAGCATATTCTGTGTTTGGACATATTTTCCACGTGTTGTATAGAAGTTACAGTTAATGCCAACTCATTATTTCTCCATTACTCTCATCTTTCCTCCTGTTAAAACAATCCCTCTCCTTTGCCTATGTGGTTAATCCCTGCCTGAAGCAGAGTTTTGCTGATGGAGCTGTTGCACTGAGCCAAGGCAGCTTGGTTTGCCTGGAGTTTCACTGGCTTTCAAAGGGCTTAGGAAGAGTTCACCCACTTCCCCAGAGAGCACTGCTAGAAACCTGCACCAGATGGCTTAGAAATCAGCTCAGCACTGTGAACTTGTAGTATTCATTACTTATGGCAATAGTAATCATACTTAGCACTTCTGTATTTTCAAGACACTTGACAGTTACGCAGTGCCTCAGTGAGATACAGTCAGACAGTGTTGAAGGAGACTGCCAAGCATCCACATTTTTAGCTTTTGTGGCTGTTAAGGCTTTGTAGCTTTGCAGCATGGGACATCTTGAAGAGCTGCCCAGCCCCCCTCTAGCCTTAGAGGCTACAAGGTCCAATTCCTGAGGTGCTCAGCTGATATTAGACATGTCACACACAAAAAGATGTGTCCTTTACCTTTCCTGCCATCACTACCCCTGCCCTGGCCATTGCAGAGGTGCTGGGAGGCCCCTTGCTGCCATGAGGAGAGTTAGACAACTGGAACTGCCTGAGATGGTTGCTTGGGGAATTGCTCTTCCAAAGATCAGGATGGTTCCTGACCTGTACAAGTGCTATAAACAAGAGGGTAGGTCACTATGGAGGAAATGCTGAAGCAAGTGACAGCACTTAGTGCTGTTTGTCTTGGCAGAGTGGAATCTGTTGCAAATATGTTTTTGGTTTAATGTGTTTTGTCTTTATAGCTGTGGCACTGAGTGACAGATGGTCTATATCACAAGCAGGCTAGTGGAACACATGAAAAATCATGTTCCAGTAGGTTTTGAATCAAGTCTCTAATGAACGTTTGGACATTCAAGTATGTATTGCTCATTCTGATTTGTATGAAACAGCGCTGGCAGCTTTCAGGGAGAAATCCCACAGTTCATGGGCTGGCAACTTTGAAAGCAAGAAAGTTGCCTGGAGCTCGTTTCTTGCTTAGGCCACTAAGGGCCCTAAGAAAAGGTACTGACTTTTCTCTGTCTCCTTTCTTTTCTGAAAAGGGAATATTTATTTGTACCTCACCCCCAAAAGCAGTTTGTCAATACTGAGTGATACGTAAATGCATGTGGTCATGTGGCTGCTGCTCCAGCAGAGCCCAGAGCCTTTCCCTCTCTGCATTCCCACACTGGCTTGTTTTGTCCAGTACAGTGTATCTCAAAATGCTTATGTGTTTGGACTAAAAGAGTCTTGTTGCTTTGAAAGGCTTTGGGCTGTTTTGACAATTTGGCTTTGTTTTGATCTTCATCAGAAATATTGCAATGCTTCAGTTTATTTATAGAAACTTACTCTCTCCCACAGATAACTGAGGAAATTCAGCCTGGTCTGATGTTACTCCTAATTTTTAGGAACATTTCTAATTTGATTTACTGTTGCCAGTGAAGGGCTACAGTCAAAGGTACCACCTGAACTTGCCAGGCAGCACTGTGCCTACAGTTAAAGGCTCTTTCTTCAGAGTTCACATCCTGAGCAGAACCATCCTAAAGCTGGAGTTCACTGTTACGCAGGATGGTATTCTGCTCTGAGCCCAGAGCTCATACACTCAAGTACTCACTAACTCACTCCTGGCAGGCACCCCTAAGGCATAATGTCCAGAATGTGAACAGAATTCCCTGAATTCTAACCAAACCCTCCTAGCCAGACCATGGAGCTGAATGCACAGTGGGTAGAGTGTGGGGAATTCTGGCTGCAAAACAGTGCAAGCCTTCTCTGAAGTCTCTGATGCCTCCTTATTTACATGATTCACAGTTAACAGATGGGCTCATGCCTATACTGAGGGGCGGGGACACGAGTTCTTCAGTTGCTAGCATTAAATAATAGTCATGACAGTATACTAAAGGAAAACAATTTGTGATGACCCCAGTACATCACTTTTTACTTCTTTGGTTGGTTTGTTTTAATTCCAGTCTTATAGAAGAAAATCTCTTTTCTCAGTTCTCCTTTACAAAATATGCAGCTGAGAGAACTCTGCCCACCCACCCACCCACAGTGACATTTCAGATCTCAGCATTTCCATCTAGGGCTGGATGAACTCTTTCTAAACCTGTTTGTAGGAAACATAGATGCAGATGCTGCCATCTCTGCTCTGCCACCAGTTTTCACCACAGGTTTGAAGAACAAACAGCATGAAGACAAATGAGGGAAAACTGCAGTGTCTGCGTTTGAGTTCCCACTTTGTTTCACTGGGGGCTTCTTTATGAAACAATTTTTAGTGTCTACTGCTTTCTACCAAGAGTGAAGACAGGATGTCAGCCCAGACAGACTCAGTCTGAGTCATGACACAGCTGCTATACATTTTTGGTAAAGCCAGGGGTCTTTCCACTTGATGCCTGTTTTTGTCTTAATAGCAGTCACAAGGTCCCTCTTCCCCAGCCTCTGGGTCAGTCACCAAACAAGCTCGCTGGGCAGCTACACTTCATTATTGTTCATTTTTGGTGAAGCAAAGAATAAATGTCACTGTGTGACTGTGCTTAACTAATGTGCCCGATTGTTAATAGCCAGTTTTGGCCCCCTCCCAGCCTATGTGTCACAAAATACTTTTCCCTTCTGTCTCTGGGATCAAGTTGTCTGGGAAGCCGCTGTTCTGTGAAGAGCCTGCACAAAAAGCTTGTTGAACATCCCTTCCTTCCTATCAGAAGACTGCTCTCTATTTTTAGGATGCTATCAACAAAAGTTGCTTTATTGCTGCTATGGATGAAGACATGTTTTCAATAGGGACAAAGAGCTCTACCCAGAAAAACTCACCACATGGTTCTCCTGCATGACACACATGAAGTCCTCTGCTTGGTCTCAGACGTCAAATGCACCCAACACCCTGCCTTGCTCTACACAGCCTCACTTAGGTCTCACTGAAAGTAGGGATGTTTTATCCATACCAGCTTCTCAAGCCTCAGGCTTTTCTAGTGCCTGGGCATCAGCTCCAAACACTGACCAATTTGCCTCGCAGATCTTGTACTGAAATCAGGTGATGCTCTTTGAAAGAGCGAGAGGCTTTTTGTCCTCTGAGGCAGTAGGAAGCCTCCTCACTGGGCACATGTAGTGGCCACATGAGATGTGCATTGCTATGGGTGAGGGTACTGAAAAGAGACACCTTCTAGGTGCCATGCTTATTGCTGAAGACTAGCATTTGCTCTGTCAGGTCCCTGCTGTCATTTAAACAGCAGTTCCATGTACCCAGATAAAAGGACGTTTAAACACTCTCTGTACACTCACGTGACTCCCACTGGAGATGCAAAGGCATTCAGCCCTTCCCTGGCAATGGCTTTAGGAAATGTTAAGCCTGTGTCAGCTCAGTTCTAGTGCTGCTCTCTGTAAAGGTTTTAAATGCTCTATCTCCACTTCTGGAAGAGATAGTACTTTGCTATCTTACCCACTAGTGCCAACAAAATCCCTGTTTCAATTTCCTAGGATTTTAGTCCTGTGCAATAGGGAGGAGAAGGCACATTATCTGCTTCTGCATAGAGTTTATTATCAATATTTCTTCCTGCTTCAGCTCTACTTCCAGTAACACTGTCCAGCCAAATCTTCAGTGTCCCACATTGGGGAATCCACCACTTCCCTGGGGAGGTTACTCCAGTGGCTGATTGTTCTCAGGGTGAAAAATCATCCTCTCGTGTCAGATCAGATTCTCCCAGGAGTAATTTGTGCCTTTCACCCTTTGTCTTTCCCATGTTACTGCTTGTAAAAAGGGAGTCTCCATCTTCTTTGTAGCCACCCTTTAAAACACTGGAATATGCTGATAAGGTCTCCCCTAAACCTTTCCTGAACCCTAAACAAAGCCAGTTCTCTCAGCCCCCTCTCCTACAGCACACTTCCCAGTCCTCTGATTCTTGTTGTGGCCCTTTTCTGGGCCCTTTCCAGCCTGTCCACATCTTTTTTGTGTAGCAGGGACCAAACTGAGCACAGTATCCAGCCACGGCCTGACAAGTGCTGAGCAGAGTGGGATTTGATATACTCCTGGTCCATTGGTTGTGTGCAAAAGCTGAATTGCTCAGTTGCTGGAGGCTAACAGATGGCTTGCATCACCTAAAGGTGCTGTGTTCCCTTGGGCACTTAACGTTATAGGTGGCCAATCTCTGGAATTCACCATATTACTGTTGGATGTTCCAACTGCCAGAGCTCTGAGCCTGCAGCCAGGACTGGTATAACGCGCTGACAAGTTCTTGTTGCTCAGCACAAAGCAGAGATTGGCCTGTTATGTTTCACAGGACTTGGCTTTGTAGCTTAAAATACAGCTTAAAACATAGCAGCTCATGCTTGTGACACAGGAGAAGCCTTGTTCAAAACCTGCTGGCAGTCAAGATAAATGCTCTTACAAGAATGGAGGGACCTTTTACAGGGTCTAGAATTTGTTACCTCCTCAAGTCCGAGCTTCCCCTTGCTGCTTCAGCAGTATTCATTTCTGCACATACAGTCCCACACCCAACCACCCCAATTCCTCTCCTATTCCTTCTGTACACTGTCCATCCTTGTCCTTCCCAAGCCATCTTCCCCCACCCCCAGCCCACCTAAGGCTCACTTTTAGTGGGAGCAAAGCCAATTCATTGCAATAGTCCTATTTCAGTGAGAGGGTCATACTGCACAGGGCTGCAGTGGGAAAGCAGCCCTGGGCAGCTGGTTCCTGTTTATTCCCATGTAACCTCCACAGTGCTGTCAGCAGAATATTAAACAAGGGTTTAGCATCTGCTTTTTTGGTTGTTGGGTATCAGCCAAGTGCTCCCGAGTTCTGAGGTGGACCAAGTGCCTGCGTCCTTCATCAGCAGGGTGAGCTCATCTGCATCACTCACTGCCACAGCACAACCTCAGCAGCTCTCAGCTTCTTGACAGAACATAATCGTTCTCTGCAAGTGCTTGATTCTGGTGACTTCTATTGCCAAGGCACAGCATGGGCTGTCCTGTTTCACAGGGGTGCAGGACAGCTCCAGGCTGTAGTAGACTGGAAAGAGCTGGTCACTCTTAGGAAAATGAATTGCCTTTTCTCTGGTGGTGGCAGTGAAATATTATCTTGCCTCTCTGCCAGGCTTTAAACTGCAGTACAGAATTGAGCACAGTACAGAAATTCACTGGCTGATTCACTCTTGCTGGCCCAGGGTGACATCCAAGTATTCAATGTTTGTATTCCAGGCTAAACCCCAAGGACATCCCAAGAGGTCACCATCTGTGGTGTGCTGCAGCTCCTTGAAGCTTCCTCACATCAGTGAGTTCATTCTCAGCTCTCTCACCCACTGTATGTCCTGGGGAGCAGAGGCTTACTCTGCTAGTAAGGAAAAGCAGGTGGAAAAAACCAGAAGGGAATACAAGTCCCACAATTAAAGTAGCACCTTCTCTCTGCAGCTGGTTGTGTGTCCACCCAGCAGTGACTTGGGTGAACATATTCCCCTCTCACCAAAAGCAGAGCTGTTAGGAAAGGAAATATCTTTTCTCCCTGTCACATTGAAGGCCCTTCCCTCCAGTACATTTACAAGTACTTCACTCAGTCTACTTTTAAATAATGCACTTGCCACCATTTAAGATGAAATAGCAAAGGTGAAGTGTATTTTCAATGCTGGCAATGCTTTTGCCTTGGAAGGCTCCTCTGATCAGTCTGTCTATTCCACTAATGTAACTTCAATTCTCCTGGGGATGAGTGAAGTCCAGTCTCTGAAAAGCATGTGAACACCCAGCACTGTAATCAACTCTGCTAATGTAAAGGTAAGTTCTCTGAAGGGAATTTAAATCTCTAAATCTTCCTGAAGCAGCTGATCACCTTTGAAGTAGCAGGAAGATTTGGACCACTACTTTTCTACTTTTTCTAGGCACAACATTTCTTTGGCCCTATTGTATTTTGAGATATTTCCTTTTCAGCAGCTATAATTCCACAAGCTACTTTATATGGTGTAAAACGCACACACAGTTTGCAAGGCATGACCTGTGCTATACGAGCTGTCTTCTCCCATCAAAGATTTCCTGTAGACAGGAAAACATTTTAACACAAATTAAGACAAGAGAGATTTCTTTCCTGCTGTTTGGCACAGAAAAGCACAATCTAATGGTAAGACAAGGTCTGATGTGGCTTTTTTTATGCATGACAGTGGCTTTGTTCTGGGGACAGAAGTGGCCTTCAGAGCTCAAAGTATTCACTTGAATATTTTGATTGACACATTTATTTCTCCATGGCAATATACGTGCCATATCATGGAAAAACTGGAGCTTGGCAACATAAATGATTGCACCATGTCACCTTCCCTTAATGACCTTGACCTGAGATATCCAGGTAAGGGATGCAACTGGCAAGCTAACATTTCCCTCAGGAAATGCTCTGCCCTTCTTCTGGCTCCCCCCTCCCTTCATTTAGAAAATCTTTGATAATTAAATCACTGCAAAGGCAAGTGATCTGTTGTTATAACGCATTTGATAATTCAGCCTAAGCCCCACGTTTCTCTTTGCACAAATGAAATTTGCTCTGTTCACAACAGAGGAGCTCCCAAGCTACCTGCTTACTCACACAACCCCTTTCCTTATTAGATGGCTAAAAGCAGCAAAGCATGGCCTTCTTCCCAGCACAGATGACCTTAGGGAAACAAAAGTGGTGCTTTTCATTACAGAAGTCCTGGAGACCCTGCCATAAAGAAGAGAGATAAATTAATTGCTGGAAGAAGATAGAAAGATACAAGAACTCCTTGGTCACTTACTGCAGACAGCATCTCCTACTCAAACTGCATTATCCAATTACGAATCTCCAAATCTCTCTGGAACTCCAGCAGATAAAAGCAATCATCTCTGTAATCTATATGCTTGTTGTGTAATGGACAAATTAAAACCTACCAGGCGCAAGTAATGGCAGAACTAGCTGAGGATGGCAGTGAGAGAGTGGTGGAGAACAGGAGCCAAGCAGTGAACTGGGCTGGGATAGCAAGTGCTTGAAGCTGCCACAGTGCAGATTCACTGAGACACTTCAGCAGAAAGCACAACTAAAACCCAAGGCCCTGAAAGCTCATGGCTGACAGAAAAGCTTTGCTTGCAGCATCAGCAACTACCACAACTGCACAGCACAGAACAGCCACCAACCTGCGGTTAAGTTATTACCCAAGTCTTACTTCTCAGGTTTTACAGCAGCTCCAAAAGCAGTTATCTTACATTATCTGTGACAAACAAGGCCAGATGAGCTAATCTAGCTTCCTAGTTAGTTGCTGACCTCCTGGCTGCCTGTGATACATTTCCTCCCTAGAATCACCCCAAACCAGCATATACTAATTTGGAGGGAAAACGCAGAACTCTTTGTTATGTTTTACTTAAACCCAGCCTGTCCTTTACAGGGAAAGCTTTATTCTCCCTGCTTCCAGAGAAAGAAACACCAGCATCACATTAGCTCTCTGGAGGCATGACTCTCACATGCAGCTTCCTAAACAGTACAACAGTTTTCTTTAAGGAGCCTGAGGGAATGAGGAATTAAAGATAGGGAGGCACTGACTAGAGGCCTTCACTTTGAAAAGAAGAAAGTACTACAGCCTGATTGATCATCAGAAGGCAAGCACAATCACCCAGACTCTATATTCAGGATTTGACTTGCATTCCTTGTGGTACAAGGAACATGACTTTAAGAGCCCATAAAGATAGAAACAGTCTTGTTACATAGCAAGCTAGTACAAAACTGAAATACTATTAAAGTGTTACAATTTCTCTTCTATTACCTTACCAATAACTGTAAGTACCAGGACCAACACAGAGAAGTCATCCTACCCCATTTCCTCTAAGCACTCTGAATGGCCACACCCTGTTTTAGCTTTGAGCCAATCCTTGCCAACAAGCCTCTTTTTAAAAGGTCAGTGCTGAGGGTTATTTTCTGCTCTGATAAAGTTGCTGGGTTATGGCACTTTGTGGTCTCCTTCTGTATGTGGTAAATAGTACTGCTTTTGAGGTTTTCTTTGGGGTTTGTTAGAATGTGGAGGGATCTTGTCATTTATTTGTGGGTTTTGAGGTTTGTTTTGTATCTCTGTTCTTAGAAAGTGTCTGTGTGTGGTTAGGTAGTAACTGATTTTATGTTACTTTATTAGCTATAGTATTGAGTTTATAATCTGAAAGTGGTGAAGCACTTTGGGCTGTGTGAAAGACCTGGTTTCACCTAAGTGCTATTGTGCTCTTTCAGGATAAGGCAAGGAAAGCCTCGTGATAGCTTGTGCCAAAGACACCAAGTGGAGTAGACGGGAAATCTGAGTGCAAAGTGTTACAGACCCTTAGCAAGGTGAGAAGCCTTGTGCCTGCACATACAGCAGAGAACTGTGTTGTGATGCTTCTGCTGCAGCTTTGGTGTTCAGGTCAAGGTATTTTCACTGTTCAGGGATTTGCACTGGCTTAAGCACTTTGCTCAATGGCTTTCTGTACTTTTTTTATCCCCCCCCATCTTGCTCTCTGGTGAGTTCACCTTTCCCCATCTTCATGCTAACAAGCAGACTGGAAACGATCTCGTTTGCATCTTCTGCTTGTTCTTAGGCATCATTTATGAACTTCTTAAGAGTAGTTCTCTCTTTGTTAGTTGCTTTTTATGCATTCCTTCCCTTCTATGCTGTACATATGCTCATTGCTGTAACTCACCCCTGCTCTCCACCTCTTCCACAGCATCAGAGCTATGCTGGCATCAGGCCATCTAGCACTCCAGATGGCTGGCACTTGCTGCTTCTGCCACTGCTGAGGTAATGAGCTAGTTATTCCAGAAACAAATCCAATGCTATTTACTACAGGGAATAGTCATACTAGAATGAGTTATTGCCTGCTTCATTTCTGAAGGATGTATTCCCTGCTAGTTAAAGACATCTTTCTTTAGCATCACACTGCATCTACTCCAGGACAGGCTGATTTCTAATGAAGGTGTAGTAGCATCTTTCCTCCTTGGTGGTGTTAGGCTGGTGATGACTGTTGCTTTATGGGACTTCTTGCCCTTAGTTTTCCCTATGGCTGTTTCTTCTAGCTCGTGTGCAAAATATAAAGGAGCCAGAAGCTCTTTAGCCAGCCTGTGTGATGCAGCCTCTCCCAACTTGTGAGTAAAGTAATGGTATTACTTTACTTATATTGTTTGCTTTAGAAATCTTATTTCCTGGGGTCCAGGGCATGTCATGGTTTTGCTCACAGATCCCATTGTGTACCTTCTGGGTACTTTGAAAATATCAGAAGCTTTATAACAGGGCAGCCAAAACAAGGAATATTTTGCTTCTGCTGTGGCTGAAACTGGTTTGGGAAGAAGCTTTCTTATCCTGGAATGAGTTCTTATTGATGGGGAAGTGAGTGGAAGCATGTGGGAAGGTCAGTGCATGGGACTGTGTGTGGGGACAGTCTAGAAAATGGTGCCATTTCTGGGATGTCTCTGTTCAGCTGGATTGTGGCTACACCACAGAGGGGGGTTTTGGCAGGGAGTAGCAAAGTTCAAAGTGTGGTGGATAATTGCTTTGCCCAGGAGATGGAGAAAAGGGACTACAGCTTGTGAGATATAGTATGTGCTTGTCCTGGGGCTTGTCCAGCTCCATAGCAGAAACATGGGTACACCACTTTTGACATCATGTAGTTAGTGAGCTAGCATCCATCCTTGTCACAGCATGGGCTCACTCCTGCTCTGACACCCACATGACCTAACACAGCCCCTGCTCTGTAACAGGTCCAATGTGCACAGTGGCACATCTGACATCCACAGCCTACTAAATACTGCAGTGGATTAGAAATATATTTATAGAAGCCGAGATGAATATTAATAAGCACTTCCTTTCAAAAGCCTAAATGTCTCTCAAAATGACTAGCTTTTCAGCTAACAGAAATGAACATAAAGCTACTGCTGATCTGTCCTGGGTGGAGGGATGGAAAGCAGCCTTCTAGCACAGGTCCTAGATAAAAGCACCAGCTTCATCAGTGAGCTCCATCAGCTGGTTCAGTGAATGGAACCTCCTGTCTCCTACCCTGGGCTCCTACTCAGTGCTGAGCTATTGACAGAAACATGGGTGAAAAGCATGTGGGTTGTGGCTTGTCTGAATCTGTGCTCTAGCTTCAGTCCTTGGCCTTCTGACAGGTCCCTGGCACCCTGGTCTTGTGGCTGTGGGCACATACTGCACCTTCAAAAGAGGCAGTACATTAACTCTGCAGGGAACATGAGACCTACCTACCAGCCTTTGAAAATGCAGGCGGACTCTGAATGCTTAAAGCAATATTGAAAGTGTTTTCTGCCTGTAAACACTAACCACCTAATACCATAAGTTCTTGAAGGAAGAGGGAAATATGCCTGAACAGCAATTCACAGCATGAAGTACTTCTAGAGTGAGTCAGAAGGGAATGCTGGGCATGGGGACATAGAAAAGATGGCCTGTGTGCCTGTGGTTTTATGCTGCCTGAAATGCCAATGGATATGAATTCAAAGCTGTGCTTTGTATGGTGTTGCTCAAAGGAAATTACTTGGGTCTAGTCTTCAGCAAGGGTGTGGAAGTAAAAAGGGAGATTGACACTAAGTCACAGCAATCGGTGACCATGCATGTGGTGTGAACTTCCCATGAGAAGCTAGTAAGAATTCATGGAATGAGTTGAAGGCTATCAAAATGGGAGTACCATGGAGGTGTCTCCACTGCGGTGTTTGGCTAGGGCCTAAACCACCCAGACAGATACGCTCTTTGGTCTCTGAGCTCCCTCAAAGATGTAATTGTAACAACACAGAGCTCGTCTGATCCTCTTCCTGCTTTGCTGAGGCCGGGGAGCAGCTGCTTGGCTGCCCACGCTGCTGTCTGCATGGCGCAAAGAGCTGCTACACACAAACTCCATCGGGTTGCCATCTGCTGGCATTGCCTCTAACTGCTTCCTACCGGGGGTGGCGGAGGGGACACTTACAAAAGGGGATCAAGCAAGCTCCAAGGTAAAGCACCCGATAACTTCAAGTGGTTTACAAGTCCTTCAACCAGTTGTCTATGCTGGCTTAGCAGGTCTTGCATTAAAGGGGAGAAAGCTGTGTTGTCACGTAGGGAGCCTCTTCCTAGTCTGTTCTAATTTGAAATGGTTTCTTACTATAATCACCCAATGGGCCACATGAAACAAACCAATAATTAGCTTCTGCAAAGCCTTCATTTGGTCTGACTTGAATCAAATAAGTCACATCACAGCTAATGTTTCAGTGCAACATTGACTAAGCTAAAATGCCATCTCTGGAGCTTGTTTTCCCTAGAAATAGTTCAAATGATAAGCTAGTATAGCTTAAGCAAGGGCAATTCTGCTTTTGATCTTGTAAGGCAAAACCCAGAGTATGTCTGTGTTCCTTTTCCACTTTAGGGATGGGAAATCCCAATGTGCAAACTGAAAGGTGTGTATAGATCTACCTGCATCATTGCCAAGAAGCAGTGGTCCAGACCTGGCTGACCATTCAACACTGAGGGAAGCTCAAAGTTCATGGGCTCAGGTGAGTTTGTGGAGGTGGAGTTTGCTTTGTTGTTAGGCTCTTGGAAGAGTGTGCTTAGTCTGTTGTGGTGGGTTGACCTTGGCTGGATGCTTGGTGATCACCAAGCTGCTCTATCACTCCCCTTAGCTGGGTGGGGTGGGGGATGCAGGAGGGTGGAGAAAAATATGATGAAAGGCTTGTGGGTTGGGATCAGGACAGAGAGATCGTTCACAAATTACCATCATGGGCAAAACAGACTCGATTTGGGGAAATTAGTTTAATTTATTGCCAATCAAATTGGAGTAGGATAATGGAAAATAAACCCAAATCTTAAAGCACCTTCCTCCTCCCTGGACTCAGCTTCACTCCTGCTTTCTCTCTGCACCTCCCCCCTGAGTGGTGCAGGGGGGTGGAGAATGGGGAATGGGGGTTGTGCTCAGTTCATCACATCTTGTCTCTGCTGCTGCTTTGTTTTTACCCTCTTCCCATGCTCCAATGTGGGGTCTTTCCTATGGGAGACAGTCCCCCAGGAACTTCTCCAACGTACATCCTTCCCCCAGGCTGCAGTTCTTCATGAACTGCTCTAGTGTGGGTCCTCCATGGGGCCACAGGCCCTGCCAGGAGCCTGCTCCAGCACAGGCTTCCCATGGGGTCATAGCCTCCTTTAGGGCATCCCCTTGCTCTGGCATGGCGTCCTCCCTAGGCTGCAGGGGGATACCTGCTCCACCATGGACCTTCCTGGGCTGCTGAGGCATGGTCTGCCTCACCATGGTCTGCGTGCCAAGAGGGTGGAAGGGGATATGACTAATATCTTGCCATAGAAGTTTGCAGAAGAGATGGACTACTCTTACTACAAGTCCTTTCGGGAGATTTCTTGACCCACAGCTGCAGCAGTGCTGCTCCTAAAGCATGGTGGCTGCTCATCAGCCCCATGCGTCCTTCCTCTCATTCCTAGAGACCCAAGAGCACTGTCGTGAGCGACAGTCACTCAACCCAGCAGCCCCCGACCAGGGATCGCTGTTTCCACTCCTGCTGCTCACTTTTACCACAGGGTGGCATCGTTGTTGTCTGACAGGCACCCAAGGCCCGAGGAAGTGGCGCACAGCTCGAGTGCGGTCCTTGCAGTGTGATTGCTGGCCAGCACATGAGCTCGCATGGGCGCTCTGCGGGTCTGTGCCGCTTTGCAAGGCACAGCGGAGGTGTCCTTTGTGCCCGGAACTGGTGCATCATCTGTACCTCTCAAATATCTCCTGTCACATCTGCCAGCCTCACAGGGAGCCAACATGCACTGGTGTTACTGCATCTATGGGAGTGGTGTGTGTGATGTGGATTGTGATCAGCACTGCAGGAGGTACAGCCAGGCCTCTCTCTGCATGTCTCCCTTTCACACATCAATGGAAGAAGCAAGGAAGGAGGCCTAAAATGGATATCCCGATGTGGAGGGAGGGAAGAGTGCCATAAAGAAAAGAGTAGGATCTCTGGCGTGACCAGCCTGGAGATGACTGGGCTTCTGTGGGCTAAAAGTGAGACAATCTCTGCCTTTCACAGTTCACTTTCAGGGTTATGTCTACAGACTCAGCCCACAAACTGGAGTTTTGGGCCAGCAGTGCTGAGGGCTGGATCACTGCAGGGTGACCACAATGAAACAAGTCATGACCATGCCCAGGAGACATGCAAAGGCAATTCACACTGTGGTGTGGGCATTGAATTAATCTTGAGTAAGAGGTATTTGAGCAGAATGCTCTGTGTGTTTTCAGGGTTAATAAATGTAAGGATGAAACTGAAAATATTTCTTGGGTTGCCTAGTGAGTGGAATCACCTAATCCAGCAAGTAGTTTGGATTTCTAATTGGAAACAGAATAAAACTAACTTGGAGCAGCAAAGCACTTCATGGGTACAAAGGGCTGCCTTTCTCTGGAGGCTGGAATAAAGCAGGACAAGGACACAAGTAGTGGCAATTATGATAATACGTTATTATCCTGTGGTATAAAGGTGGGATGGTGACATTCTGCTGGGACTTAAGAGTGTGCACTCTGCTCTGGGGCTGAAGCCACTGCTGCAGAAGGACCCTCCCCTTTGTAGTTGTGTGATGTTGATGGAGGAGAGGTCTGTGGTTATAGTCCACAGGGTCCTTGGTAAAGCCAGTCTGCTACTGATGCCCTTTTCTTGCAGCTTACTGGGGTTGAACCTGGTTTTGGCTTTGCACTACAACAGCAATTCATCGGTTGATTTTCTGACTTGAGCCACTTGCCCCCGTGCATCCCTTCTACAGACCATCCTCAACTTCACAGTGAGGGGAGAGCGGGTCCCCTTTAGACACCCAATAGTAAGTGGTTCTGGGGCTCATTTCTCTGGAGTTTGAGGTCACAGGAAACATATTTCTGTGTGGCTTGCAAGTAGCTGCCTTTTGGCTTTTCCTTTGTGGTGACCAATAACTGCTTAGAATTGAATCTAAAATGGAAACTTGCTTTATCTGATGCCTAGTCTCCTACTATTCTTGCTCACTTTCAGTGGTTACATAGCTGCTATTGGGGAGCCCTTATGTGAGCTCATTGAATCAGAAGTGTAGTTGACAGCACCTTCAGATGAGACCAGAAGTTTCTTCTGGTGCTTGGTCCGACTTTTGGATACTAGCCCTGATGTTCTGGTATGAGTCTTATTCTCAATTATATTGTGTTTCACAAAGTTTTCCAGGCTGGGAATTTCATCTAATGAGGAAGAAAAAAATAATCTGTGGACAGTGTGTAGTAACTTTTAATCTTGGGAGGGTTTCCTAATGAACAGAACCCACATAATCTGAAGATTAAATAGCATCAGAAGCATCACTGGAGTTTCTGGTGTCACCTGCTAGCCCGATAGTTTCCTATATCATCTAGTACTCCTGGGATGTTGAACAGTGACCTAGGTTTCAGCAAGCTGCAGATCTTCAACAGGAGAAGGGACATTAATGGAGCAGGAGGATGCCTCTTGATGATCACACTGTAGACAAGGAGGAGAACTTCTGCCTGAAGCCATCTCTCACTTGTCAGTACCACTCTGCATGGAGGGAACAGGGGGAGAGCTGCAGAAGTTCAGATCAGAGTTTCAGTACTTAAAATAGAGCTATTTAGAAGGCAGTGTGTCTTGCAGTTTTTCCATACTGTAACCTTAGAGCTGAAACACACATGTAGCTCTGTGTAGGTTCTCAGGAGGTTTCCAGAATCCCTGGAGAGACATCAATAGCTGCTAGGGACAGGGCTTTGCATGTCAGCATGTGTTTGGAACCTGCTCCCTTCCCATGCTCGTGGTGCTCAAGGGTGCCCTGTACTAGAAACAAGCAGGCTATTGCTGGCTGCTGCATGCAAGACCCAGCTTTTCAAAGCCTGGTAGTAATTCTGGGAGAAGAAGAATCAGATTTGGTTTGGTTCAGTTTGCAGTGTGGGCTGACCTGGTATCTTCTAATAGGGTTTATTGTTCTTCCATTCTGCCCGAGTGTGATGAGTCTGCAGCTTTCTGGAGTGAGTGTCTGCAGCTCTGTGAACAAGGAATCTCAGTTCATCGATTTTCAAACAATGGTCTTTCCTGCATTCTAGTTTGTACAAGACTTTGAGTAGGTAAGTTTGTCTTTTAATGTAGCTAAATGAGATTTTTATTGCTGTATCTACCTTTAAATTTCAATATAGATGCAAAGCAATAGCAATGGTTTATTATGGGTAGATGTTATGAAGAACAGTAGCAGATAGCTAAACAGTATCTGCAGCCATGAAAACTCACCATTTGTCCTTGTTCTCTGTGAATTCTTAGGATAAACCAGGTAGGGAACATCCCCTGAAAACAAAAACCCACCAGCACAAAAACACTGTCCCTACTCCACTCTCTTCTTTCCTGGAGAGTGTAAAAACCTTTGTGCTGCTTCTGTCTCTGGGCTGTTTCTGCTGGTAGAAGGAGGTGAGCAAGCTGAATGACAATTATTCCTACTATGTAGCTGGCAGCTCAAGCCTTCTACACAGCAGCTGAGCTCAGCTGGAATCTGCACTCTAAGTAGTGATTACTCATCTCCTGCCAGGAGACAGGTTTCCTTAGAGCCTTCCAGACACCCTGGGAGCCTTCCAGCACCCGTGCTCGGCTGCCACAGGCCAGATGTGTTGGCATAGACACAGGCTGGGCCAGAGCCTGAGCCTCCCACCAGTGAGGGGTCTGTGTTCCAAAGGTGGTGTGAGCCTGAATCTAGACTAGCCATGGGCAGTGTGTTGGGTGCAGGGGCCTGACAAATGCTTGTAACATTGAAGTTCAAAATGAGACTGAGATGGGCTGTAAGAACTCCAGGTTGGTGTAATTTGCCCTCTTGTGGCCTCTAGTCTTTGTCCTATATTATGCTGAATATCAGAGCTTGGAAGCTCTTAGTGTCTTCTAAGGCCACTGGAGGCATCTTTCTGTCTTCTATTTAAAATGCTAGTTCTGTAGATGACATACATTCACTGTTTGAGAATGAGAAGGTATTTGCTTAGGACACTTACATGGCTAACGCTGCAGGCTGTTGGGCTTGGTCTTGGATGACATGGACTGAGTGTACAGAGTGGAAATCTCTTATGGAAATCAACTTCTGGAATGGTCTGTCATTTTTAAGTTTGTAAGATGGGCTGTTTGGGTATCTTTTATACATGCTCCCCCAGTGTCACCTGACCTCACTGTCCCTGCCTTCAGAGTGACAGAGAGGATCTATATTTGAAAGGAAATATCTTGCATTTCCAACTTCAGTGTGACAAGATCCCCTATGATGGGCTTTGATGGGATTTTCCTTTCCATCACTTAATATTCCATCAGAAAAGTCCTTTAAACCAATGATACATTCAGCAGGCACTTTGAGAGGCTGGCAATCATAGCAAGTCAGTTCGAATTCCTGTATAAAATGAAAATATCAAGGTGGTTAAATTCTTGGTCATGAGTCTCCTCACTACTGTGGACAACCTCAGAGAAAGGAGACATCTGGATTTCATGTGGTTCCATTTGCCATGACCTTGGCTGGGGCTTGCAGACCATACATTGCATCATTTGGTCAGCAAAAATGTACTGACAACCTCAGTGAGGTTCCACATGTGCCCCAGGGCACAGGCAGTGCTTGTGGCAGATGTTTCCATGGCTTTCTGCAAGCTTTGCAAATTGCTGCCACTGAACTGCCACCAGGATTTGGCTTGTGGAGCTCACTGGGTCTGGCAGGATTTACCCAGGATATCATGGGCTGTGTACTGGGCTGGGGGTGCCTCATTTTCTGCTATCAGGGAGTTTGCTTTCAGCTGGGCAGGATTTACTCATTGTGCTGATTGACTTGTAGTAGGGAGCCTGAAGAAATCCAGTGCAAAAGGTATTTTCTTTTGGGTGACTTGTGCTTTAATGTTGTTGGTTTTTTGTATCTGGGTGTGTTGGGAATGTCTTGAGTGTGTTCATCAAATAACTTATTACGAGCTGCATTGTTTCCAGGCACTTATGAAGGGTTTATTAGCACAGGAAGCTGCCTTTTCACTTGCAGCTTGCTTGCTTCTGGTCTTCTTCTGGGATGGAAAGGCCTCTCTCTCCCAAATTTCAGCAGAAGCTTATCTGAAGCTAAAGTTATCTGCTGAGATCGGGGGTGTCTGCCAAGGGTGTGGGACTGCAGCACAAATGCACTGACTCAGCACAGCCTCTGGGGTCTGGAGGAGCGGCAGGTCTGACCCCAGCTGATGCTGTTCGAGCACAGGTGAGGAGCCCCATGTGGGCAGCTGCTGGAGGTGGCCTTGGAGCCCAGCTTCTGCCTCCACCCTCTCCTCCTTCCCTGGACTGACATCTTTGTCCCTGCTGCTCCCTGGAGTTTCCAGCAATTCAGGCTGTAGAAGGATGTAGCCTTCTGACTTCATGGTCTGAACAGCCTCTGCAGGTGGTTACAAGGCTCAGAGTGGTGAAACTATGCTATGGAAGTATTCCTCCACCCTTCTCTCCCCATGGCTGAGCTGACTTTGGCTCACTAGCACTGGTATTTAAAAGACTTTCATATGTGTGTGGTCCCTGTAAAAATAAATCTCCAAAGGAAACAAATGTTATGTGGTGAAAGTCTGCCAAGTCCCTGTTGCTTATTAGCTCATAGTATTATGTAGGAGAGACTTAACTCTATAGTCTGATATGATATCTATTTTGAAGATTCAGATTCAAAGCCTGTTACTCTGTAGGGGCAAGACTGAGCCACTGGCATTATGGGCTCTCATTTTGAGTGCCTCCACACATTTGTCAGAGCCCTGAAATAGTAATTTGTCATTTTGGAAGGTTTTGGTGTGTAAGTTCACAGCAAGCAAACCTTTGGAAGCAGTGATCAGAGATGGCACTTCCAAAGCAGTCCAGAAGAACAGGGGTTAAAATAAGAAATGTAATCAAACATCTGCATCTAAATAGACTGACTTGAAAATGTTGATCCAAGACTTCCTTCAACAGCTCTGATCACTTAATGTGGATTTTTCCAGGATCCTCATCTGTGGTGCAGCCAGACCCCGACTACTTCCCACCCTAACTTACATCCTGATCAGGAACATGCTGTGCTATCAGGTGTGCAATCTTTTGTACAAGTCAGGATGATGTATAACAAGGCAACTGGGCATTGACATAGAGTACTTCAGACCTCAACTCCTAATGATGCTAGACACTGGAGTTTCTAGGTGTATGTGAAGAAGTTAGAACAAAGCAGTCACAAAATCCCCTTTACCTGCAGTCTGTCCCTTTCCTAAGTATCACAGTTGCTCAGCAATGACAATAAACATATCTTTATACAGATTTAGTTACACAAGCAATAGTCTAAAATGTTTCCTGGAGGAAAGATGATTCAGCTGATTTAAAACAGATAATTTAATCTGAAGAGCTAAATTTATCTTTCCTTTTTAGCTAGATGAAATTATTGATGAGAAGGAGAATTTTCCTTCCAATTCTCAATCACTCGTGCTGCCTGAAATGGTTTAGGTTATGGTGTCTCAGAGGGTGAGCCTCTTCTGATGTAAATAAGTTCTGACTGGCATTAATGCCTTAAGGCAAATGAAGAAGCTCTTTTGTCCAACCAACAGAACTGAAGTCAGGAGCAGGCCCTTCATTCATCAAGAAAGAGCTGTTTATTTTGATGCCTTATTGCATAGCCAATGTCTGTAGTATGAGGTGATCCTGTTCTCTTTTGAAGAGAAGCAAATGTGATGTGATTCCACTGAGAACATGTGAAACCAACCTGGCTCCAGGGTTCTTCACCTCTGATGATGCTCTGGCTGCTTGTCTCATGGCAGGGCTAAAGGAGGACAACTGTACTGAAGGTGATTTGAGCACCTTTTAGGAGTAACTTGAGGTTTTTCTCAAGATGAAGGTTACCATCACTGGCTATAGAAACCTTATCTTTCAGCCAGGGACAAATACCAGATGTCTTGCTGGAGTAATTCTGCTTTTAAAAGGAAGTGCGCATGCTCCAGAAAAGCTTCTGGCAGTGTCCTGAGCAGACATGTCCATGTAGACATGCTCCATCTTCTCACCAGGATATGCGAAGAAGTCAAGAGCCGTCTGTTATGCTATTGGAGACTCTTTGGTGTCCTCAGAACTCTGAGGATAGAGACTCTGATACAAGTCAGACTTGGGAGGTGAACATGTACACTTCCACTGACTGCATGGGTTTATATCCTCCTGTAAACTTGTATTTACAGCAGTACTGTGCTAGAGAGAAGGACTGTTACTCTTGGACAGATAAAGCACGTGGTCATGAATGGCCAGGAGTTATCTGATTTGAAATGGAATCTGGTGGGAAGGAGAAGGCTCAAAGTTCCACCTACCTCTTGCATGTGCATCCAGAGACCTACCAAGATATGCCCTGGTGAGCCCAGACCCTGCTTTTCCCTGGGGTCCTCTCAAGTGCTAATTCCTGAGGAAGGAGAGCAGATTTTGGGGGTCCTCTGTATGATCCCACCAAGCACACAAGGGAGCAGCTAATAGCTTTAGTGGAGGATGCACAGGAGCTTTTGAATTAAAGGATGGCTTCAGAGAATGAGAAACTTAACAAATGTCATGTGTTGCAGGCAAATAAAGACGAGCTGTTGGTGGGTTTGTGGCAGTGTTGCCTGGACTATCATGTACAGGGCAGACAAAGCTGGAATAAATACTAACTAAATGACAACATCTGACGTTTTCATTCAAAACAGGCACAGTGTTGTTAGGAAAGGTTTCTTTCCTATGGGATGACCCTCCCATTTCCAAATCCTGGTCTTCTCTAAAAGCACCAAGTGTGGTTAGTGGTGCTGCTCTCCAAGCTGCAGGATGGACATCTCTATCAAGAAAGCAGGTGAAAGACTGTGTTGTCAAAGTGAAAGAGCCTGGTACAATTCTGTAACAGCTGCGTTGTCCTGCAGTGGAACTGGAGAATAAACTTCTCTTAGTTTGGGATATGAGCCAGACTGAATCTGTTGGGTTAATCTAGTGTTGAATGACTCTGTCCTGAGCCCCTTGGGATTTGAAAGAACTGAGATTCAGAGCTTTGGCTTGTGTCCAGTGTTAAGGGAGAAAAATTATTCAGGGGCACCTCATGCAGAACCTTGAAGTGAATTCTCCCTTTCTGCTGGCCAGGGTAAGCATGACTGCTGTGTAAAACCAGTACAGGAGCAGGACTATGCCCAGTTTCACTGGTCAACTTTGTTCTTAGTTGCTTTCCTAATGCACAGGACTCTGGTGTCAGCATTGCAGCACACTGCAGTGTTGTAGCCATGACCTCCCAGTACTGGTAATCCTATAATGCTGGTGCATCAGTCCAATTACCCCTTTATTTTAGTGGGGCCAGAGCCATTCTTAGTGAAACTAGAGCCAGGGGGAAATTTGCATCCTTCAGAACAGCACCCCAAAAGCTGCCCCTTTAAACTGTTATGTTCACATCTGTTAACACACCCAGAGCTGGCGTGAACACACCCTTTTTTCCCCTCAAATACAGAGAACACAACCACCAGAAAACTGGTGATGAGAGTAAAAACCGCTGAGGCAAAGTTACCGCGGAGGGATGGAACAAGGCACTAGGACCTAGGAGGCGTCTCATCCACCCTGGCAGGAATTTCTTGCTTGGAGCTCAGACAACAAAGGCAGAGTGAGCCTGGTTTTCTTTCTCTCAGCATCTCCACCCTGCGCGCTGAAAACCGGTGAGTAGAGCTTTTTTAAGTGACTTGCATGCAGGAAAGTAACAGATGTCAGCTGGAACGGGGGAATCTGCCTCTTAGTACCTTACAGCATCTGCAGTTCATTTTAAAACCGAACCCCCGCATCCTCTGATTCATTCCCGAAGTTGCTTGGATGTTTCATTGTTCAGTGCATGACACCGGGCTGAATCTGCCCCGACTGCAGTCATGGGGAGAATGTTCCCAACTTAGGGTTTCTGTGCAGATCCCCTCATTGTCATCTTCTGCTTTACTGCAGGCTGGGGGACAAGGATTTTTCTTGCACAGGTCACGCTGACATTGTAAAAATACAGGGAAGAAGCTTCGTTTTGGCAAATGTAAGGGGTGGGGAAGAGAGAGCAACAGCTTTTCCTAGATTTATACCTGGCTGCCAAGTGCTGTTTTAAATCCCTTTCTGTCCTGTGTTAACATGCAAGCAACGTACGTGAGCTGCATTTTCCTATCTGTGCTGGGGGAGTGGAAGGGTCTTTCTGTTGCAGGGTTGGGGGTTCCTCCTCCTTTTGTGTTGGGGTTTGGTGCAGGAGGAAGGTTGTTCATGAGCATAAACTGGAGACTGCACAGCCAAGTGGGGTGTCAGCTCAAGCCTCAGCTTTTCTGTGCTGGGGCTGGGAGCCCCCCGTGCTCAGAACAATGAAAGGTGAGGAGCAGGGGCGGCGTGTCCCTTGGGCAGCGGCACTTCCAGCAATTAAATCACTTAAGGCTGGAAGGGGGGTGGAAATAGCCCCTTTATTTTCTCCTCATTGAACGGGAGCAGAAATGCAATTCAGAGGAGTCTTGGGCTGAAAGGAGCTTACCAAAGCTTCATTTCAATGACAGATTTTTCTTTCCAGTCATTTCTTAGAGATGTAGGCTGGTCCTGGGAATTGATTGATGGGCTAGGAGGGGGCTGCGGATAGGGGGAAGGGTGGGCTGGATCTCATTGCTTACCCTTATTGAACAGGCTGTCACAAAGAAACTGCTTATTCCCCTGTGACCATTCTTTCATAAATGCCAGTTTATTCTAATGTTAAACATTCAGATGCTCTGGTTCCTTCCGTGATTCGACAGATTGAAGGGCTGACTTACTGGGATCTCCTTGTTTTCTGTTGCCAAAGGAAACCTCACAGGGCTCAGAGGTTTAATTCATTGCCAACTGATGTTTGGATGAGGGTTTTGGGGGCTGAGCTGTGATTGCCATGTATCCCTCTGGCCCCAAGTCCCCATTTACTGCACTTTGAAAACTCCCAGGTGCAGGAGCACACAGCTCTCTAGGAACGTGCTCCCTGCCCCCAGGAGTTGGATCCCTTTCAGAATGTGAGGACCCCTCCTACCCTCAGTCCCCAGAATGAATACCTCAGTCAGGGGAGGGGGAGCTTCCTGAATGCATCTGTCCTGCTCCAGACACAGCTCTTTGCCTCAGTGTTGTTTTTCTCTCTGGATCGTGGCTCTGCTTGGCTCTAACCTGTCCCTTCACACTCCTTCTCTCCCCATCTCCTTCCTGCTCAGCTTCAGATCTCTAGGGTTCACCAAACTATGGAACTTGATTTTGGACACTTTGACGAAAGAGACAAGGCGTCCAGAAACATGCGAGGCTCACGTATGAACGGGCTGCCCAGCCCCACTCACAGTGCTCACTGTAGCTTCTACAGAACCAGGACCTTACAGGCACTGAGTAACGAGAAGAAAGCCAAGAAGGTGCGTTTCTATCGCAACGGGGACCGCTACTTCAAGGGGATTGTATATGCCGTGTCCTCCGACCGCTTCCGAAGTTTCGATGCTCTCCTGGCTGACCTCACCCGGTCCCTGTCCGACAACATTAACCTGCCTCAGGGAGTCCGTTACATTTACACCATCGACGGCTCGCGGAAGATCGGGAGCATGGATGAGCTGGAGGAAGGTAATTGGGATCACGGGCTGGTGCAGCGAGGAGGCGGGGGGGGAAGGGGGCTGCACCACTTGGGGCTGCTGCTAAGGTCACGTTTCCTCAGGTGCTCGGGGATTTCTGCCCCTCTGAGGTGAATCTGCCCGTTCCCCTTCCCTCTGGAGAGGTGCAGCAGAGGGTGGCAGTGCAGGGGCTGACATCTTTGGGGTGTCCTCAGCACGCTCGCGGGGGTGCAGGCACAGGGGTGTGTCTGACTCTTGGCTGCATCCATGGCTCTGGGTGTCCCCACATCTGTCTGGGCTGAGGGAGGAGTGTGTGTCCCAAATGGACCCAGGGAGTGGCTGGGGAGCGATGTGGTTTTCCCACTGGGGTGGATGGGTATGAATGGGAAAGCAAAGGGTGCTGGGGGATCAGTGTAGTGTGTGTGTAATGGGGGTGGGAAGGATTTATGCACTTTGTGTAGAGGGGTGTATTGAGGGGTTTGAGCACCGTGTGTTGGGGTGTGGCCAGGGCTGTGCAGGGACCTCAGTGTGTGTGTAGTGGGGTGTTGGGGTGCATGCAGTGTGTGTGTATGGTGGATGTGTGGAAGGTGGGGTGTGAGGGATTTTAGTCTTTGGGGAGTGTGTGTGGGGTGTGTCGCAATGTGTTTAGGGGGTGTTAATGAAAGGCGTGTGTATGCAGAAGGGTGTTTTGGGTGGGTCACACTTGGTGAAATTTGGGGGTTTATACAGGTGTGGAGGAAGGTGTAAGAAGGGTTAATTGCAGAGGAGGTGTTGGGATTCCTTATTCCTTGAGGGGGTTCACATACAGGGTTTGTGCTCAGGGAGGTGTGCTGGCTGTGTGTGTGTAAGGGG
>NW_009912236.1:0-5343 GCF_000696875.1 Nestor notabilis
GAGCCGTTGACCACAACTCTTTGCGTGCAGCAAAGATAATATACATGTTTTGTGTTCAACCGGTTTCTAAGGATTACTATACTATTTATATCTGATATGTACTATACTAGGACTTAGATAAACATACAATTTGACATCAGGCAATCTACCCCTAAGTAGAAATAATTTTAATTATTCTGTATTGTCATGTATTTTTAACAAAGTCTATTAATTCCAGTTTGTTAGAAATAAGTGAACTGCCTATAGATTATTGCCTACATAATGTTGAAATTTGTGAGTATATTAATTATTTACCTGGGCTGATTCTATGAAGGAAAAGAGTTGTTTTTCCAGCTGTTGTGTTTTTATAGTAAGTTATTTTGAAGGGTGGTCACTCACATCTGGGATAAAACTGTGATTTACTTGAAGTTCCACTTTGGGACTAAACCATTTGTATTCTGTGTGGTTATTTATTTTTTGTGTTTTGGTTGACTGGTTTTAGATCAGTAACCTAATGGGAATGGAGTGTATTTGGAGAGCTGTGATGCTGCTGCTGTCAGTTTATAAAGGCTGTGCAGCTGTGGAAGGAAACCATACTGTGAGTTCTTTTAGCAGAAATGGTATTGCTGAAGCACAACTACTTCAGTTTAAAAACATGAGTTGAAAATCAAATAAAAATATGCTATCATGCCCACCTACTGGTGCATGGATCTTCATCTAAACATATTAGTTGCCAAAAAAACCCAACACCAGGCAAACAACAAACCTGTTACAGACCCCTCAGTAACTTGACAAAATTGGACTGATGCTTGTGAGGAAGTTTCAGGCTGATGTAACAAACCTTTGGAGAACGGAAAGTACTTTTTTCTTTTTCCCTCGGGTCAAGAGCTCACCTGTGTAAGGGCAGTTGGAGAAATTTTCCCATGCTTATTTGTTTGTTTCTTTTTGTTAAAGGTAAGTTACACTTAATCGTGGTAAAAGGGACATTGTATGAAAGCTGTCCATGTAATTGATGAAAGTATTAGACAGTGTTTGTCAACAAATATATGGCGTGGCCTTTGTTTGCATCCAAAAATACAAACTTACCATTGTGTTTTTTTCAGGTCCTTTTAATTAGTTACATTTATTTAGTGACCAGCAGGTCAAAGGAGGTGATCCTGCCCCTCTACTCTGCTCTCGTGAGACCTCACTTGGAGTATTGTGTACAGTTCTGGTGTCCTCAACAGAAAAAGGACATAGAGCTGCTGTAACAAGTCCAGAGGAGGGCCACGAGGATGATATGAGGGCTGGAGCACCTCCCTTATGAAGACAGGCTGAGAAAGTTGGGTCTGTTCAGCCTGGGGAAGAGAAGACTGCTTGGAGACCTCATAGCAGCCTTCCAGTATCTGAAGGGGGCCTACAAGGAAGCTGGGGAGGGACTCTTTGCTAGGGACTGTAGTGGTAGGACAAGGGGTAATGGCTTCAAACTTCAACAGGGGAAGTTTAGGTTAGATATAAGGAAGAAGTTCTTTACAGTGAGGGTGGTGAGGCACTAGAATAGGTTGCCCAAGGCAGTTGTGAATGCTCCATCCCTGGCGATTTTCAAGGCCAGGTTGGACAGATCCTTGGGTGACATAGTTTAGTGTGAGGAGTCCCTGCTCATGGCAGGGGGTCTGGAACTAGATGATCTTAAGGTCCTTTCCAACCCTAACTATTCTATGATTCTATGATTCCATGATTCTATGATTCTATGATTCTATGATTCTATGATTCTATGATTTAGTGACATGTCCATGCTGATTTTGAATTTTCAAATATAAAAATGGAGGGGTACATTTCCTTTGCACAAGGTAATGGTTAGATCTAGATACTGATTTAGTAGTGCTCTTTTTGAGTCAAAAACTTTGGTAGAGTTTTGAATCTTAGAGTTAGTTGATTTTCCTGTATTTTTGTAAAAGTTTGGCATTCTCAGCATATTAAAAAATCTGAACCAGCCATTTCACTACTCGTATTTTGAATCTCCAGAAATGAAAGAGTTTAATCTTTTGGATGGTGTCAGGCTTCATAGTGTCTCTTGCTCGTATTATTTTTACAGCAGTAGAATTTCTGCAAATGGACATGAAATCGGCACTAGCTGAGGAACTCGGATTTAAGTATCCAGGCTTACATGTTTGCATGTGTTTTCCAGCACTGACCTCATAATGACTTTACTTACAGCAGGTTGAGCTGAATCCAACAGTCATAGAATTCCTGTTAGTTGCAGGACAATAGGTAATCCCCTGGTGATGTTTGAGATGTAGAATTACCAGTGCTGTCTGTTAATTATTATAGGTGTTACCTGTATCCTTGTGTGTTGTCAAGTGGGCATACGTATGTTGATGATCAAATACCAAAAGCTGGATAGTGATCACAGTCCAGAATTTGGGAGTGGGAACAAGGTCTTCAGTGTTGCTGATGTAATACGTGAAACTACAGCAGGATTTTATTAAGAGTCTACTGGCTTTTCTGGCATTCTCTGCAATGAGAAAGAGTAACTTCCAGCCAAACTTCTGTGGGTCGTGATGCACCTCTGCACGGTTACTGGTTGTTGGGGGGCAATGTACGTGGTAAGTGTTGGACACCACAGCAAGCAAGCCAACTGCCAAGCTATAATTTAGATTATGTTTTATGATATACTGAAACACTGTGACTGATAACTTCAGTGTTGAGTTGTCATTTCACTTTTCTAACTCATTAGTAAGAGCAATCTTGTCTCAGAGAGAAGACTGTTGCACAGGCCATACTGCGTACATTTTCCATGATCTAAACAAGTAAGCTCTGTGTAGCTGACCTACTAGATAATTTGTTTTCACTTAAACCTCACAAATTCTGATCTTTACTTACAGGCAAGATTATATTTGTTCTACAGGAAAGCTAAATAAACAAATAGATAGAGCTATCCTGATGAGAAAAACTAAGTTTAAGAGTATTTTGTGAAACAGATGAATTGCATCCAGTAAATAAAATGTATTCTGCCCATTTAGTATAGATGTTCTGTCACCAAGATAAATGGCCCAGCTATTGTATGTATCTGGGTGGCTGAAATGCATAACAACATAATTACTTTGCCAGCAAAATGCTAGCCTGCTTTAATCATTCTGTTCACAGAATAATGTAAAGTGATTTAGCGGGTAGAATGAATCTACTTACAAATTGTTTTGTGGTCATAATGCAATCCCTTTGTAGAATGTAAATTGATGATGATTATTTTATGGGCAAATGATTTTTCAATTAAAATGTCTTTTCACAGACAAAATGGGAATGTTACAAACTGTTCCAAATAACAGTATGTCAGGCTGAAGGCGAACAGGGTGTCTAATGTATCAACTAGAACCTCAGATGAAAGAACTTTTACATTAAAAATGGCATTTCTTTTAGTCGAGTTTCTATATTCCTTCCATTACACATGCAGAATACCTTTTTTTGGTCCCATTGCCATAATAACCAGCATAACAATTTACCATATAAAAATTTGCCATAGAAACTAACATTTTTCTTGTCCTGATTAACTCTTTTATCTCTTAATAAGTTATGTTTCCGCAATTATTTTAGCTAACTATACCATTATCTTTATTACAATAATTACAGTGTCTATGAGAATCAGAATAAATTGCTGCAGTATAGTCATCTTTAATTTTGAAATTGTGATAGGAAAGAAACAATATTGCCCAGCCCAAGTAGAGTCACTTCTGTTCAGCAGAGGAGGGCAGGTTTGGTCCTTTCCAACCCTAACTATTCTATGATTCTATGATTCTATAGTGTCATTACATGCTAAGCTGTTAGACAGCACCTATGTTATTTTCCCAAGTAGAAATAGCTTCAGCCTTTGATAGCTTCTGTAACTGCATACAGATGCTTTTTTCATTTTTAGTGGTGGGTCAGCCTAAGAAATACTTGTGTTGTACTCTTTAAAAAATGCTATTCACTGGGAGGTCATGAAAACGTTATGTACAGCTCTAAATGCTGTACATAATATCTTATTTAAAGAAGTCTGTTTGTTGCCAATTCTTAGCTGCAGTTCTAAACTAAGGATTCACAGACCTGCAAACATTTTAAACACGGATTTTTAAATATTTTTTTTCTTTCTGATAAATGCCTGTAACAATAAATTCCCTCACTGTCTACTATTTCTGCCCTTTTTTATTTTAACTAAAAATAATTTGTCTTCATTTCTGCATCACCAGCCAGGGATCAGGTTGATAGTATCTCTTTCATAACTTTTTTCTAAAGGGGATTGCATCTGGAACCCTAAGAAGAACAGCAATTTGTTACAGCTTGAAAAATGTCTATAAATCCTTAACGCTTTGTCATATTAGAAGGAATTTAGCTGTATGATGTGGGCTGGAAAGATGCAGAATCAATGACAAAAAAATAAATAAGAGCCAGTGGGTGTTCTAAATGGATATTGACGAATCAACAATACAAGTTGTTCCCCCTGATTGCATTGATCCTAACTCTACAATGACTTTAATGCAAACTGATGGCTTTTTCATGTTCTGATTGTTTTGGAGTGGATCATCTCTGGATATCTTGTATTAAATTCTTTTGTGTATGTCAGAAGGAGACTTAATGTACCAGACGTCATAACTGATGTTTTACCTGCAGATCTTTTAAAGATACAGAGATTCTTTTGTCCCAAAACCAGAAACAAACAATCATAGAATCATAGAATAGTTAGGGTTGGAAAGGACCTTAAGATCACCTAGTTCCAGACCCCCTGCCATGAGCAGGGACTCCTCACACTAAACTATGTCACCCAAGGATCTGTCCAACCTGGCCTTGAACATTGCCAGGGTTGAAGCATTCACAACTTCTTTGGGGAATCTATTCCAGTGCCTCACCACCCTCACTGTAAAGAACTTCTTCCTTATATCTAACCTAAACTTCCCCTGTTGAAGTTTAAAGCCATTACCCCTTGTCCTACCACTACAGTCCCTAACGAAGAGTCTCTCCCCAGCTTCCTTGTAGGCCCCCTTCAGATACTGGAAGGCTGCTATGAGGTCTCCAAGCAGTCTTCTCTTCCCCAGGCTGAACAGACCCAACTTTCTCAGCCTGTCTTCATAAGGGAGGTGCTTCAGCCCTCATATCATCCTGGTGGCCTCCTCTGGACTTGTTACAGCAGCTCCATGTCCTTTTTCTGTTGAGGACACCAGAACCGTACACAATACTCCAAGTGAGGTCTCACGAGAGCAGAGTAGAGGGGCAGGATCACCTCCTTTGATCTGCTGGTCATGATTCTTTTGATGCAGCCCAGGATACGGTTGGCTTTCTGGGCTGCAAGCGCACACTGCCTGCTCATGTCGAGTTTCTCATCAACCACCACCCCCAAGTCCTTCTCCACAGGGC
>NW_009912237.1:0-12903 GCF_000696875.1 Nestor notabilis
GGGCGGGAAGGACAAGAAAAGGAGAGATTTGATGTGCTTCCAGAACTGGCTTCATAGCCCAGGGCAGAGAGCTTTTCTGACTAATGAAATACAAAGAGTATTTGTATTGTTTGTTTTCTTCACAGAAAAATATGCTCAGCACTGGTGTGGACTACTAACTGACAAGAAAGGACCTTTTGCTGATTGTCACTATGCAGTGAATCCCTCTGATTACCACATGGTACTTTGTTAGACTGTTTTTCCCCTTAGAAACAATAGAAATAGGATCATTACAACTAGCTACCAGAAAAGGACTGTTCCAGACATCTCTCTCATCTTAAGCAATGCCTGTATTTTCCATTCTGTACAGCAGCACTTCCTTCTCTCAACGTTTGTTTCTGTTTGTGTCGTAACATTACCTTAATTCAATTGTCAGTCTTGGCTTCAAGAACCTGACTTACTTGCAAACGAAAATGCAGCTATTTACTCCTGGATGGATACACACATGCAGTAACAACTGTATACAAAGGCATGTCAAATGCTTGTTTGAATATCAGTGAATTGTTGTCTCATCAGCTTCGTCTCATTAATAACTAGTTGGCACAGAAAGCCCATTAGTTAATTTTCAAAATTCTGCTATCAATATGTTGCCAGTCTTTCTTCTTACAATGAATCACCGAGATACAGACACTGGTGAAACGATGTTTCTAGACTGCATACCACGAACAGAGCTTTGTATGCTATTCTGCAGCATATTCGTAAATATGGTTCAGAGGGACATGAAACTACTAAACGTATAACAGACTTTAAGACCACTATTTCCCAGTAATAACTGCAGACATGAACTGGATTTCCATTACCTTCATTCTTCCCAGCCAGGCAACCGTAGACAAACACTGGGAAAGTTTGCTAAAAAAAAATTGCTAAAGCTATATTAGTGTTGATTATGAGTGAGCATATCTGAAGAAGGATTAGTGCATAAGACCAGAAAGACTATGCTCATTTTTTTTTATACTGATAGTATTACTAGTGCTGAGACTTTATTTTTCTCTGTATTCTTAGAACTGCATGTATGACACATGTAACTGTAAAAATAGTGAGGACTGTCTGTGTGCAGCCCTGTCTTCCTATGTGAGAGCTTGTGCTGCAAAAGGAATACAGCTGGATGGATGGAGGGCTGATGTCTGCTGTAAGTATTCTAAACTATCCCCTTTCCTATGAACACACATCAATAAAAACTGCTGGTCAGGGATTACTTTATACTGATTTCTAGATAAACACAGTAAGTGTTGAGGAAGGGATTTTGTTAAGTAAACTTCTGGAAGTAATTCTCTGCTGTTCCCTTAGAATCAATTCATTGCTAACAAGTGTAAATACAAACAGATGGAAGACAGGTTGCCCAGGAAAGAAACTGCTGTTATGGAAGTGCCTCTACCTGTTTCTATGCAACTCTGAATTTCATTGCAGCATTATGTATGTCAAGTTACTGTAGAGTAAATGTGACATATTAGAATAACAGTGCTAGTAATTCTAACCAGAACACTTGCAAATGAAAGGTCTCTGAAGTTGCATGCTGGGATCCACCACAAGTAGGTCTGGTTTTGGCATACAAGGAGACATTCAGGGAGATATCTTGTTTCGTACTTCCAAAGGTTTAGAAATCTTGCCAACACCAAATGGAGGTTTCTTTCTGAAATCTCATTTGAGAAAATATTTTCTTCCTTGCATACATGACTTAATCCACATCTACAGTGGCTTTTCAGATCTAACTCTATAAGCATCTGGAAATACATTTACATGAAAGATGCAACATAGGCAGAGGTGTGCAGTATTGTTTACATGTTATTTCTACTGCTGTGGTTTCTTTTTCCCCACCAGAAATTACTATCTGGAATTAACAAACATATTTTATTTTCCTCTGTCAAGCAAAATACACGTCATGTCCCAAATCCCTAAGCTACAGCTATAACATCTCTTCCTGTCAACCTACTTGTCGATCTCTGAGTGAGCATGATGTCACATGCAACATTAAGTTTGTCCCAGTTGATGGCTGTACCTGCATAAACGGAACTTACATGGATGAGAGTGGCAGATGTGTGCCTGCTACAGAATGCTCCTGCTACTATAGAGGATCTCCCATATCATCTGGAGAAATTGTCCAAGAAAATGGGCTTGTATGGTATGTGTATGTATTTTCTTATTAGAATCTGCTACATTTAAATTGGTCTCAGCCTGCCTTGCCTGAATTTCAATACAATGCTGTCTCCTTTTTTTCAACTTTAAAGAAAGTGCATATTTCCCTGAGCTTGAAGGGGAATATGCTGTACCACTGAAACATACATAAGTCAATGGGGCCAGCTGAGATCAATCAAGTGTACTGAGGGAGGTGGTGGGAGTACTCACCATTTTCAAGCATTTATCGGCAGTCCTGGCTAACAGGCGAAGTCCCAATTGACTGGAGGTTAGCAAACGTGATGCTCATCTACAAAAAGGACCAGAAGAAGGATCCGGGGAACTGCAGGCCTGTCAGTCTGACCACAATGACAGGGAAGGTTATAGAGCAGACCCTCACCCAGGCAATCAGGCCCAGTCAGCATGGCTTTATGAAAAGCAGGTCCTGCCTGCCAAACCTGATCTCCTTCTATGGCAAGGTGACCTGCTTAGTGGATGAGGGAAAGGCTGTAGATGTTGTTTACCTGGATGTTAGTAAAGCCTTTGACACCATTTCCCACAGCATTGCCCCGGAGAAACTGGCTGCTCATGGCTTGGACAGGGGCACACCTTGCTGGGTGAAAAACTGGCTGGATGGGCAGGGCCAGAGAGTGGTGGCCCTAGTCACAAGTGGTGTTCCCCAGGGCTCAGTGTTGGATATCATATGAAAGCAGCACTGGTAGTGGTATTAAGGGAAATTCTTTCCTTCAAAAATACTGAAATTTGACAAGAGAGAAGTAGCTCTCAGTCCCAATATGTGATTTAAGAGATTTTTCTTTTTTTTTTTTTTCTCTCTTGCAGCACTTGCATCCAGGGAAGACTGGATTGTACTGGAGAAGGTAATCCAGCTCAAGGTAAAAAAATATAAAAATCTTCTTCCACTTCTCTGTGTCAGGTTCTGGACAGAAATTGTTCATATAATTGATTGAAAAGATATGATCTTAAAGGAGTTTTAAATAATTGAAGTATTTTTGATTTAGTTATAGTGCAACAGTTATCATAAAAGACAGGAGTGAACCTAAATCAATGATAGGATTTCTTTTTCATAATGATTTTTTTCTAAAATACTGTGGGTTTTTTTCTGGGAATTCAGTGCTCTGAAATGAATCTATTTAATACAGACAGCATTCCTTACTAACTGAAATATGCAATTTCCAAAGGATTTCTAGATGGTTTTAATGGCTAGAGATGTGAAATAAATCCTGTGCCATTTCTTACTGCTCTCACTTCTTTCCTTCCTTTAGTCTGTGAATCTCCCATGGTTTACCTAGACTGTAGAAATATCACTGAAGGAACAACTGGAACAGAATGTCAAAAAAGTTGCCAGACTCTGGATATGCAGTGTGTAAGTATTTCATGGCTGGATAAAGTAGTGCTTCCAGGTTTTGTTTGTGCTCTCTCTTGGTGGTAAAGTAACTGATCTATCTGATCTTCAAATCTACAACACAGATACTTTGTTCTTGTAGCAAAAGCCTAAAACCATGTTATAAAACATTAATAATGGGACCCTCAGACAAAAATATAAAAATGTAACATCCAATTTAATTCATAAAATTGGTGTCCACCTTTCTTCAGCTACTGCAGGTAACAGTAACTAGTAGTGAAAATACCTTGGACACACATTTTACTTGTCTAGGAGAAAACTACCAGCTATAAACTGGGTAGAAGAAATAATTTTTTCTCATACCATAATGCAATTGGGAACTTCTTGCACACCTAATCATAATATTCCATCTAAATGCATGGTAGCCACGTGCCATTTTGTGAATAAGTACCATGGGAGATAAACAGATTTTGATGTAAATCAATCAAATCGAAAAAATATTACGTGTTTTCTTTTCAAAGCTCCATTCAGTCACCCACTACAAAGTGCAAGGCTTCTTCAGCTAACACCGAGCAAGACTTAAGATTCAATGTATCTTAAATCTCACAGACTGCAGCAGAGTAATCAGGATTGGCATACATAAAACATCTTTAACTGATACATACTCTACTAAATCAATGGTTAACAAATTCTGGTTTGTTCCACTGCCCTATAATTACTTTATAGTCCTCTCCCATTTAAGATGGCCAGCAATAAGACCATATGAAGACATTTTATTTTAATTTTTTTCTATTGTGAATATTTCATTCTGAAATTTTATCTTCTCTTGACTTTTCCAGTATAGCACGAAATGTGTATCTGGCTGCGTGTGCCCAGCTGGGCTTGTGTTACACGGAAATGGTGATTGTATTCCTGAAGAGGAATGTCCGTGTATTCACAATGAAGCTATGTATCAGCCCGGGGAAAAGATCAATGTTGACTGTAACACCTGGTAAATATTTCCTCAGAAGTAGCATTCCTGGTTCCATCATTTGTCTTTCCAAAGATCTTACATAGTACAGCAGTAAAGAAATATTTGGATTACACATGCCACCAATTGATGGATCTTTCAGTTGTGAATTAAACAGTATGAGGTGGTTTCCTTCTGATGTAGACAGGCAGCCAAAGCACAGAATGGGAAAAAGTCTTTGGGACTACACTATTCATTTCGTAATATCCTGGTTTGCAGTCAATGCACTCACAGTGGCAGAACAGAACTTTGCTTTAATACTTTACATGAAAAAAACATAAAAAACTGTTTTAACTCCAGAATCAATACAACATTTACGAGGGATGAGTTGCCAAACAAATACTGATTTGGTGGGATATGTCTACACAAAACAGTGAGTTGTTTTATTATTAAAATATTTTATTCTTATTCCTAGTGTATGCAAGAATAGAAAGTGGGAATGCACCAAAGATCAATGTCTGGGCACTTGTGCTGTTTATGGAGATGGTCATTATAATACCTTTGATGACAAAAGGTTCAACTTCAATGGCAACTGTGAATACACACTAGTCCAGGTACTGACAATTAGCAATAGTAAATGAGACTTACCCTTGACTGTGTCTACAAAAATAATGTATTTTAAAATGTTACTCTCTACCCAGGACCACTGTGGGATGAGTGGCACAGCCAATGGAACCTTCCGGGTTATTACTGAAAATATTCCCTGTGGCAACACTGGGACAACTTGCTCAAAATCTATCAAAGTTTTCTTAGAGGTAAGATCAGCTGTGCTCTGTAACTGTTTACAGCTCAAGAGAAGCCCAGATACCCATTGCATCAAGGAAGTTGGAAAAATATTTCAAGAAGCAAATTAATTTGTAAATTAACCTTAAATCAAATTGAAGTGAAATATTTGGTAAAGCTTCCCAGCTTTCTAGCTTTTCCATTTCCCACACTATCTTATACCACTCTTGGGCAAACTACAGATTTACAGGAAAATAGTCTTTAGCAGAAATTAGCCTATCATGTCATATTATTTTATTCTGTGCAATTTAGATCCTCCATGACTGCCAAAATATTCTCTTTTGCCCTATGCCATTTAAAATACCTTCTTACCACAGTTCCAGGAGCCTGAGATTTGAACTATATAGTTTTATTGCATTTGGATTATTTGTTTTCATTATATAAAATATGCATAGTATTCTTAAAAAGAGAAAAATGTGTTTAGGAGCACAGCTGCAGCTATTGAGTTCATTTCTAATCACCTTTTCCTCCTGTTTCAGAGCTATGAATTGATACTTGGTGAGGAGCATGTCAGTGTCATAAAGAGAGGACAAAATAATGAGGTGTCATACACAGTCCGCTATATGGGTATGTACTTGGTAATTGAGACCACAAGTGGACTGATACTCATGTGGGACAAGAAAACCAGCATCTTCATCAAGCTCAGCCCTGATTTTAAGGTGCGGAACTAGCAGTTAAATGGCAATTTACAGTCCAGATTTGGACTGTGTGTGAATTTTGTTGAGACTCTGCCAAGATCCCAAACAGGTGATGTCTCTAGCATTCCTAGGACATCCCATGTTGGTTTTCATTCCTCTGGTGCCTTAGGAAGCCATGTCATAATTCTGCTGCTCTTCTGAGCTCTGAAGGCAGCTTTCAGTGCTTACTTGGCCTGACAGAACTTGAATTGGCAAACTGCTTTTTTGGACTTTGTTAAAATTACCCACTGAACCTTGGTAAAGGTTATCAGACCTTATAAAAATTACATAGCTGCATGTGTCAAAATAAATTGAGTAGTCTTGATCTTGAAAGTTATCCATTGTTTCCAGTTCTCATTGACACACAAATCACATTATCATACTTTGAGAACAAGGAAGTGAAATATTAGGAATGAAAGCCTCTTGTAAAAAGCTGCCACATATTTTTCAAGCATGATTTACACAGGTGACAAGAAAAATGCATTTCTGTTCTCATACTCCTTCTTCTAGCTTATGATACGTAAGTACTAAAAAGTGTGGTAGATGAGTAATTTGCTATCTTACTGTATACAGCAGTAAGTTTTCAGTTAGGTATATAGAATCATAAAACCACAGAATTGACTAGACTGGAAAAGACTTTAAGACCATCAAGTCCAACTGTTCCCCCAGCACTGCCAAGTCCACCACAAAACTGTGTCACTGAAGGCCTCATCTACATGGTTTCTCAACAGTCCCAGGGATGGTGATTCCACCACTTCCCTGGGCAGCCTGTTCCAATGCCTGATGATCTTTTTGGTGAAGGATTTTTCCTAATATCCAATCTAAACCTCCACTGGTGCAGCTTGAGGACATTTCCTGTTAAATTAAGTGCAATTCAGAACTAGATATAAAAATCTGTTTCAGTATCATAGGTTCTTTTGCTGCCTCACCCACTGGCATTTTATACAAATAGTAGTAATATGGGAAGTTTGCACCTTAGATTCGTTGAGAAAGCATAGCATCTACTATAGCCTATCAGTTTTACAGATCCATAAATTTAGAATGAGAGATGTTTCTGTATGTTCAAGGAAAATGTAATTCCTTTTTATACCTGTGAGCAGTTACAACAGTAAAGACTCAATGAGTAGACAATGTGGCTGTACTGGTAGTGTTTATGAAAGCTTTGTAAGGCTGTTTTTTATATCTACATCTATTGTACAAAACAGGGCTTAAATTGAAATCTTAGTCAGCTAACTGAATCCTTGTTTCCTCATTAAATACATACCCCAAAGACCAAAGGTTACAATCACAGAATCATATGATCCTGTGATTGCAACCTTCAGTCTTCGGGGTATATGATTCTGTGATTGTAACCTTCGGTCTTTGGGGTATGTATTTAACGAGGAAACAAGGATTCAGTTGACGAGGATGGTTTTATTGTGCAGATTTAAAAGAAAAGTCAAGAGCAGTATCCTTCTAGCAGTAGTCGTTATGTTGCTGAGGAAACAAAGGATTAAGATGTTCAGGAATGTTAGAATGGAATTTCAAGTATTCTTTCAGCCTCAGATGTCGTTTCAAGGTTTTTCTCATCCATTATTATTTTATTTACTTCTTTTTGCAGGGCCAGATCTGTGGCCTCTGTGGAAATTATGATGGCAACGGCATCAATGACTTTACTACAAGGAGTCAGTCAGTGGTAGAGAATGTCCTGGAGTTTGGAAACAGCTGGAAAGTATCCTCTACATGTCCTGATGCTTCCAGCATAAAGGACCCATGTTCTACCAACCCTTATCGAAAATCCTGGTCAGAGAAACAGTGTAGCATCATCAACAGCAATGTCTTTGCTGCCTGTCACTCTCAGGTATCACCACGGCAAAAGTTTACTTTTGGTGTGAAGATTAGGTCTATGTACTATCGAAGCTGCTATCCTCATACATTTTAACATGCATGCCTAATTCAGCAGTAATTCACTAATATGTTTCACTTCGAATTGCGTCAGGAAAACTTCAATCTGAATCACGCTTATGGGACAGATTTATAGTCACTACCTGTAAGAAATAAAAGGCTATCTAGTTCAAAGGAAATACTGACATATTACAAAAGAATGCTAATTTCATAATTGCTATGTATTTTCCTGTAGTGGAGCACAATTAAAAATTTTCATATACTACGTACAGAACACAAGCTCAACAAAATAATAATATAGTAATGAAGTATCAGCATAGCCTTTATCTGACACTAAGTAAATACCAAACAATGCAGGGTAACTGTGTTCTTCCTATTTAGTTCTTTCCACTGGAAGATACATTGATTTTCAAGTGTAATTGCCTACTGCTTGCAAACATGAATCTAATCTTCCACTAGGACACAAGTCTGGATGACTAAAAATCTGTCAATACTGGTTCAGATGTATAATCTGGCAACACCTCTGATGTTTAACAGTGTATATAAGCAAAAGAAAAAGAAATTCCTGACATAAACCTTTCCTCTGAGATACTACAGTTTTAAGAAAATTACCCTAGCAAAGCTAAGAAAGAATTTAGATGGTAGGATATTTAGTATTAAATTTCCTTTTATTAACAGGTTGAACCAGCAAAATATTACCAAGCATGTGTGACAGATGCCTGTGCATGTGACAGTGGAGGAGACTGTGATTGCTTTTGTACAGCAGTAGCTGCCTATGCTCAAGCGTGTAGTGAAGTTGGCGTCTGCATAGCCTGGAGAACCCCATCAATCTGTCGTGAGTTTTATGTCATAAACACTTCTTCTGAAAGTGTAGTTGAATTCATAGTGCCTTGCTTAACACACGCTGTGGGTATCTTACGTATGTGCATTATAATCTCACTGTGTAGATTTTTCATACTAAGCTGTTTTGACGGTGACACAATTTCACCTATTCATTCCCAGTTTTCAGGACTGTTCAAGCAGCACTGGAGGAATATGATGAACTGGCATGAGTCAAAAAAATATCTTTTTATTCTTTTTTTTTTCTATGTCTTTTTTCTGAACATGTCCAAATTTCTGTTTCTCCTTAGCACTCTTCTGTGATTACTACAATCAACAAGGGGAATGTGAATGGCACTATAAGCCTTGTGGAGCCTCCTGTATGAAGACCTGTAGAAACCCAAGTGGAAAATGCCTCCACAACTTGTCAGGTTTAGAAGGTAAAGAGAGCTGCAAGTATCTTATTTTGTTATGTATTTAATGTTTTTTATGGAGTGTATTTCCCCATCAGCTATACTTGCAACACTCCATTCTCTTCAACATCATTGTGTTCACACAAACGGAGGCAGAGTATAGAAAGTAGAGTTAAAAACATCTGTAAGACTAAGTACTTGTGGGTGGGCTCTGCTGATGCTAGTACACTGCTTTACTTCCTAGAATTATTGGAAAAAATAAGTAGCAGAATTATGACTATTGAAAGCAACACCTGCAAACGCATTCTGCACAAATAAAAATTTTGCTCACTGTATCTCATTCTTGCCTATCTCCTGTATGTCCTTTTTCTTCCTTCAGGCTGCTACCCTAACTGCCCACCAAACAAGCCATACTTCCATGAGGCTCAGATGAAGTGCGTTAGTCTCTGCGACTGTTATGATAATGAAGATGGAAAGATATATATACGGGACGAATGCCGTTTATGGTAAGATTTAACATACCAACCTAATCGTGTACAAGGAAAACCAATCAAAACAGCAGTGGGAAATTGCATGTTCCTGTTACAGGATAGGACTAGTTTATGCTGCCTGTGTAAACATAATGCCTTACTACATATGTCAATACATTAGTAGGAAGAAGTTCTTACATGATTTTGTGTTCAAGTGAATTTGTTCCTGATTATCATAGAATCATAGAGTCATAGAATAGTTAGGGCTGGAAAGGACCTTAAGATCATCTAGTTCCAACCCCCCTGGCATGAGCAGGTACACCACACACTAAAACTATGTCGCCCAAGGCTCTGTAAATCCTCCTCATAAAGATACAGTAAGACCAGTAAGTCCCTTATGACAAGGCTTTCTCTATTTCCCATTCCTATGGCAGGGAAAATATTGTTCCATGAGTATAAATATGTAATAGGGGTTTACTTTCAAGGATTTTATTACATTCTTATACCGCTTGTAGTATCTAGACTCTACTTTCCCTTTTTAACCTGCTTTTTAGTACAAAAACATTGCAATGCAAAGAAAGGACAAGATTTCTACCTGTAGCTTTGCATAATACTTAGCTTCACTTCTATTCATAAATTTGGGTTTAATATAAAGAAATATTTTAGAGAATGATAGAAAGAGAAAAAAAGCCAACATGAACTGGACATTCAAGGAATAAACACAAATAAAATGTCCTGTCCTTTGATGAAAGTATCTGGCAGAAAAAGATAATTAATAAAATTATCTCATAATTAAAAAATATGGGGGTTATGTTTTTTTCAGTGTTTTTTTTAATGTCATTTCAGTGAATGCACATCAGATGGTTTAGAGTGCAAGTTTGATGATAAAGGTAAGACAGCTAAGAGCTATTAAGAAAACACAATACTGGATATTATCTTTCCATGGATGCCTGATAATAAACTTCTTTTGAATTACAGCATGCCACTGCATTTATGAAGGGAAAAGCTATAAATATGGTGAACTCATCTACAACACCACAGATGGAACTGGATGGTGTTTCACTGCAACATGTGATGTCAATGGAACAATTAGCAGAAATATCTTTAAATGTGGCATCTTTACAACAACTCCATTTCTTTTTCTTACAAGTCAGTCTGAAACTACTGCTTCAGGTATGCACAAATACTCTTTAAAGTAACTGAAAAAATCTCTGGAAGGGACTCTTCGTTAGGGACTGTAGTGGTAGGACAAGGGATAATGGCTTTAAACTTGAACAGGGGAACTTTAGATTAGATATAAGGAAGTTCATCACAGTGAGGGTGGTGAGGCACTGGAATAGGTTGCCCAAGGAAGTTGTGAATGTTCCAACCCTGGTGGTGTTCAAGGCCAGACTGGACAGAGCCTTGGGCAACATAGTTTAGTGTGTGATGTCCCTGCTCATGGCAGGGGGGTTGGAACTAGATGATCTTAAGGTCCTTTCCAACCCTAACTATTCTATGATTCTATGAAAATTGCTAAAATAGAGGGCCCTTTCATTATTAAGGACATAAAATTTTTACTTGAATCTGTTTACTTCTGCTGAAACCACCAATTCATTTTGCAGGTTCAGTTGCTTAAGAAGTACATAATCTAGGATGTAGAAATGAGTACAGCAGATCTTACAAACTCAGCCTGCACTGTTTCACCATGTTTTTTCCAAGGGAAAGAAATAATAGAGCTTACTAACCATTGCACCTTGGAGAACCTTCTTGTTTCCTTGCAAAAAAACCCAGCAGTCCTAGACAGACTTCTGAAAGCACATGAGACTGTCATTTGTTAAATTACTGACTACATTAGCACAAACTGAAGATAAGACATCTACCTAAGGGCGTGCTCAAATTATTTAAAACCATTCTTTGGAACCTTTCCCAACTGTATTTAAGAACCAAATCAATAGTTTCCTTCTAGTCCTGCAGTACACTTCTATATTATTCCTGCAGTTAACGTATTAACAGTGACCATGTAATTGTAAGAAATTGTGAGAAGTATTTCCAAAAAATTACACAATACGACAGCAAGAACTAAATATTCAACTTTAAGTCTTCTATTAAGTAACATCCGTATGAAGAAAGGGACATATATTCCTCATGGTTAACTTTATAATACTAAGAATATGAAAAGAAATAAGTAAAAAAAAAACTAATCAGACTATATATTTCCTATATATTATGTATGTGTATTCCATATTATAATGTATTATATATAAAATACATGCGTTAAATATTTATCTTACATTTATAAATATATTACAAGTTATATTAAAATAAGTAGAAAACTCATTAACCTGTAAGAATATTTCAAAAACTCTGTGCTTATGCAGTTAAGTGTAAATAAGTACATAGGTAATACCAGGGAGAATAAAACCTCTTTTTACTTAAACCACAGCAATCATGAGATCACATTATCCCATATATTGCCATTCCACAAAAAGGGTATCACATTAGCTATATTTATATATAGCACTGAATAAATGCCATACAAATTACCACTTCAAAAATAATACAGACATCAGATCAAAACCTACCTTTAAAGACTGTCAAAGCAAGATCATTAGAATTAAAATACTATATTAACATACATAATATTATATCCAACATTAAAAAATATGGAAGATGAGTAACTTTTACCTGGCACTGTCTTTAATAAAAAGAGATGAGACTTACATTTTCTCAATTTCATTACAGAAACGACAACTGCAGCACCAGTGACAACTGTATGTGTGCAGAAAATGTGTTTGTGGTCAGACTGGTATGACTGCACACAGCCTGAAAATAAAGAGGACAGTGGAGATTATGAAACATTTGAAAATCTCCGAGAAAAAGGATACAGTGTGTGTAAAAATCCAAAGAGTGTTCAATGCAGAGCCAAGGAATACCCAAATACAGAAATAAACAATCTTAACGAAAAAGTACAATGTAGCATAAGTACAGGATTAATATGCAATAACAAAGACCAGCAATCTAAGAACTGCTATAATTATGAAATCAGAATATTATGCTGCAGTTACATACCATGCTCAGAATTAACAACTACAACTGCAAGAACCACAGAATACACAACTACTGCTGTAAAATCAACACTATTTACAATACAAACAAAATCACAAGAACCAACACAGAAACGAGAAACAGAAGAGCAAAAAAGTGAAGTAACTACATCAACAACAAACAGAAAAAGTACAACGCCGACTCCACGAACCCAGGCTCCAACATCACACAGTACTGCCACCACTCCCTACCCATCAGCAACGACAACCACCACTGGCACCACTGTTCTCCCCAGTACCACTGCCCT
>NW_009912238.1:0-6051 GCF_000696875.1 Nestor notabilis
TAAGGTCCTTTCCAACCCTAACTAATCTATGGTTCTGTGATTCTATGACAACAAACATGAAAAAATAACAGTGCTCCTCTAAATGAACCACGTAACATTGTCACTTCATATCCAGAATTGCATGGATAAGGCATTTCTGAATCACAGCCTTTGCATTTAAGACTCAGTCAAGACCACTCATCAGGGTTTTTTAGAGTACCTGGAATAAACCTTCTTATTAGGAAAAAATAGCCTTTGGCTAAATTAAATGAGAGGTAGTCACGCAGCTCAGCTGCTACTAATTCACAGATCACCTTTCAATTTGGGAAGATAACTCTTGTTGATGCGCAGTTGTGGTTTGCATAGAATTAACAGTTTTAATTCAATGTTGACAAATGAAATGTTTCTTTCTTAGTTAATAATAAAGATGTCTTTTGATTGCTTTTCCTGTTCTAATATTTAAGCTACGTGAAAGCTTAAATTTTTTGGGATAGACTTGTAACAGAAGAGATTAAACAGAGTCTAGCTATCCACATATTCACTGTCCCATTGCTGTAACACCTAAAGGCTCATCATTCTTTCACTGTGAATATCAGTAACTCTGGAGCACAAAGCAGAACATGGCACTTTCTGACGTGCTATGGAAACTAAGTATCTATAAGCACTGCTGCCATTTCGGAGTCAAAATTCAAGACAGAATATACTGTGGAATAAATATGAACTGTTCTCCCTGATGAGGTTATTATTTGTCTTTTTTTGAGTTTAATGTACATGTAAAATCATATAGTGACACTTTTGATTAGATTAATTTCAACTAAATTTCATTGTTCACTATATAGAAGTCTAAATTTGAACTGACTGACTAGATTCCTTTTACAGTGAGTGGAAATCGGTACATTTATTCACAACCCAATTACTGTATTCTGAATTTCAGTTTGAGAATGAGATGAATGTTTGAACTGAATGTTTTGTTACCCATATTTGTTTAAATTAATTCTCAGTTTTACATATAAATATATGAATAGGTTCCACAAAAAAACATGGTGGGGGAAGGGGGCTGGTGGGTGGGGAAGGGGAGTACAGGAGCTGGACCAGAGTGTGGCTTTAGAAACATTAAAGTGATCAGAAGCTGGCCATAGCACCTCTCTATGACAGGAACTCCATTAGCAAGCAAAAAATCTTTGACACATTTTAAAGCCATAGTTCTCACATCTATGAGAAAAGCATGTTCCTGCACCTACCCAGGAACATCCATTTCCTATAGAACTTCATTTCACAGGAGTTCACTCACAACAGAAGAAATTCAAATCTTTAGCACAATACATTCAACAGTCTTTCATCTGCTTATGTGCATTTGAATCTTCAGAGACTTACTTATAAAACAGAATTTAAAGTAATATAAACCATGACACGAGAACACACTTTTTATTAACTTTTTTTTTTTTTGTGATGCCATTAAAATAACAGTAACTGCTGATTACTGTCACATTTAAAAAAAGATTTGTCAGTGATACTGCTTCAACACTGGCAAATGCATAGCTTCCAATGCATGAAATGACACTTTAATATTTCTTTGCATTATAGAACAATCTCTTTCAGCTTTCCCAGACAACAAAATAATCCCCCTCATTTAAATAAACAAACCCTCTCATCTTGCCTACACACGAAGCTCCATAGAAGTTAAGCCAGCTAAACTGGTTTGGAGATTAAAAACCAAATCCTGTTTGGAGAACAAAACCAAAGCTGAATTCAAAGAATAAAACTGAAATAAATTTTTTCATATTCAATTAATTTCCACCAGTTATGAGGGAATTCAGAGGCCTTCCAACAGACTGTACTGAGGAATATGTTTTCACTGAGTGAGATACCTTCCCATTTCTAAGGACTATGAAAATGCTACTTTATTCTGCCTGAAACTTAAAGCTGGTGTTTACAGGAAAGGTTCATAAACTCGTGAAAGCAAAACTGGAGCTTAATTGATGCTTTCTTGTCTTTTCAGAATAGTTTTGCATCTTTTTTTTATAGTCTAGCTATGCTGTAGTTTAGGATTTCATAGACCTAAATAGTAATTTAGATAAATTTAATTAAGGGCTACAATGTATGTGTGACATTAACACTGTGAAACTGTAGCAAAAGTAAAATGGGAGATAGATCTAATACTTCATAGAAAGAGTTATGAGTAATATAGTAACAAAGTGTGACTACCTTACAAGGTTGTAAGTCTCTACCTCTAAGAAATAATTGCAGATGCAACTGTAACTGCCATATGAATGCTTGTGCTATTTTTTGGAATAAAGGTTCTATTTTTTCAGATTCATTTAGTAAAATTACTTTTATTCTGCATGTGAAAATCTTAATATTAAAAATAAGTTTTAAAAATCACATCTTTTCTTTTTTTTCTTGTAATTCCTTAAATTCAGTTTGAGTTCTGTGTCTTTCTTACTCCAAAACATTTTAATTTACTCCTAGCAGACCATTCCTGATGTTTAGGTCAGTTAGAGAATACATAACCTCATTGTTTACAAAATCCCTTTTTGTAATAAAACATAATTGTAGTCAGCTTTGCTGAAAGCACTGAGGAGCATCAGGAGCACTTTGTAATCACTGCCTCCTGCTGTGGAAGTAATGGCACAGTGCTGCTGGCAGCAGTATAAGTCAACAGATTTGCTCCTTATTTTTTATTTTAATTTGTGAAAAGCAAAAAAGATAACATCTGTGACTGAATTAGAGGTAGCTTCAACAGAGAGAAAACAGAACTAATGTGGCAGAATTGTTTGCAAGATATTTGCATTGTTTGCAAGATATTTGCATTATATCATAATTGTTTGCAAGAACCCTCTTGCCATATGAAGCTCTAATTTTGGCCACTTGTTCTAACATTTCCTATCATGCAGAATTAGCCCTCAGAAACAAAAAAAAAAAACTCCAACAAGTCTATGTAACTTAAAAGCATAACACGTTATGAAGTACAGTACTTCCAAATGCTTAGCTCTGAGAATATCTAACAAGGATACAATAAGGATTTTAGTCTTCTGTACTCAGAAATGTCTACTATTTGAATAGGCATCTTTAAAGGCATCTTTAAAGGCCTTAAGAGACATAAATAGAAATAATAAAAGACTTAAATTGCAGACACAAAAAAAAAAAAAAAAAAAAAAAAAAAACCCAATTTAAACTTTAAGGTTATTTATTTACTTATGACAGTAATTTGGAATAACATTTTTATTTAAATATATTAGTTTTCAGGGAAAAGAAACATGTAATTTAGATACAAAACCCAATTTAAACTTTCAGGTTATTTATTTACTTATGACAGTAATTTGGAATAACATTTTTATTTAAATATATTAGTTTTCAGGGAAAAGAAACATGTAATTTAAAAGTATTGTTCATGTTTAATATTTATAAATGTAACTCTTCCAGAAGGATACTATTAAATATTTATATTTTTTTAGTATCTGAATAAGCATATTTCAACCGGCACATGCTGGATGTGGTTCTGGGCAACCTAATCTAGTCAAAGATCAGTTGGACTAGATGACCTCTAACTGTCCCTTCCAACCCAAACTATTCTGTGATTCTATAATACAAACTCAAGCCTAGAAGAGTTTCATTAGCCAGTCTCAGCTCAATATTAGAAATATTAAGAAAAAGTCAGTTGTCACCAGGTCAAACATCACAAATTACAATGGTGTACATCCGAAGTTCCACATGTAATCTTGTTCCTTGACCTTGCTTATATCACAATTGTTATTATAATGGTATTCATGGAGAATTTAAAGTATGTAAAATAGACCCAGGTTGAAGTGCTGAAAGATTTTTCTTTGGATGTGGAGTTGAAATGTAACAGAAATCAAGAAAATATGAAGAGTTCTCCTGAAGACTAGGAATTGTTATCCTAGGGAGGAGTAGCTTCATCATAGTCTTATATTTGCTTTGGGTTTCCCACCTCATGCTTCTGTTTCCTTTGAAGTAATTTTGTAAGCCTAGAACAGGGTGAATGAATGGTTTAAACTCTACTTTCTCATGACCTCACAAGAGTGACTTTGTGAACCATAACGAAGAGAGTAGCTGGCAGAACCAATAGCATGACCTGTCCTATATGGCTGTAGTTAGACAAGGTACATCTGTATCATCAAATTATTTAAATCCCAAATTCTCTCTTGGATCCTGATCCCTGGGATAGTCACAGTGCTTACATATTAATTTGCTATCAGATGGAACCAAATTACTGGAGATAGCTTACTCCATGCACCACTGCCTAAAGGCAACATTGACAAGAGCAGAAGATATGCATGTTCTCTTTCTACACTGTCATCAGCACAACACACAACAACCTTTACCTCCAAAAACTTGTCATGCCTTTCCAGGGAACCCAACATCAAGTGGTATAAAAATACTACTTTGAAGAATTGTGACACAGCTTCTTGTTATTTCACTCCTCTGAACTGGAAAAAAACTTTTTTCACTTATTTTTTTGGTTTATTGTTTGCTTTGTTTTGGTTGGTTTTTTTTTGAGAACCACTGTCGCATGAAGCCCAGAATAGCACCAATAGCCATCTATCTTCTATGCTGAGTAGGCACGGATTTCTGCCTAGAAGAGACTGGTTCTGAGCAACACATCATGCAAGACATTTTCTATGTGGAGCTACAAAGAAATTATCTAGGGATAATTTCTGAGGACAGGAATGAATGCCTTTAGCAATGCAAACATAAACACTGAGTGATCTGGGAATGGGATTTTAGATAGATGAGGATTCTTCTGCATCTAACAAATCATGGTTTTATTAAGATGGACAATTGATAGAACTGCAATGATGAAAGCTTTCAGCCCAAACCAGAATGAGTTTTGTTCGTGTTATTGAATGACTCCCCTTCCCCTTCAGCTGCTTTTCTCTTCAAATACCAAGTACTTGCTATTCTTTACCTCCAAGGACTCCTAAAGGCTTGGAAATGAAACAGATAAGAATCACTTTCAGGCAAAGAATCTTTATGCTGATACGAAACTCTGTCTGGGGACAGGTGATGAGTCAACAGAGAGCTTACAGATCAGGATCAAAGGAAAAAGAGCAATGGGGGACATTACAGTGGGGATCTGTTACAGGCCACCTGACCAGGAGGAATCTGTGGATGAAGCGCCCTACAGATAGATAGGAGCAACCTCACATTCACATGCCCCTGTCCTCATGGGGGACTTCAACCATCCTGATATCTGTTGGAAGGACGGGACAGCCCGGCACAAGCAATCCGGGAGGTTCCTTGATTGTGTGGAAGACAGCTTCCTCTTGCAAGTAATAGAGGAACCGACAAGGAGAGGTGCCATGCTTGACCTCGTGCTCACCAACAGGGAGAGACTGGGAGGGAATATGATGCTCCAGGGCAGCCTTGGCTGTAGCGATCACGAGATGGTGGAGTTCAAGATCCTCAGGACAGTGAGAAGAGCATGCAGCAAGCTCACTGCCCTGGACTTCAGGAGAGCAGACTTTAGCCTCTTCAGGAACATGCTTAGTAAGGTTGCACAGGATATAGTCCTAGAGAGCAGGGGGGGCCCAAGTCTGCTGGTTGATATTCAAGGATCACCTGCTACATGCTCAGGAGCGTTGCGTCCTGACTAGAAGGAAGTGTGGTAGGAGGCCAGGACACCTCCTTGGATGGATAAGGAACTGCTGAGGAAACTTAGAGGGAAAAAATAAACTTAGAGAAGGTGGAAGCGAGGACTGGTGGCCTGGGAAGATTACAGGAACATTGTACGGGAAGCCAGGGACTAGGTTAGGAAAGCTAAGGCCCAGTTAGAATTCAGTCTGGCAAGGGACGTGAAAGATAACAGGAAAGGCTTCTATAGGTATGTAGCAAATAAAAGACAGACTAGGGACAATGTGGGCCCTCTCAGGAAGCTATTGGGAGAACTATCTACCCTGGATTTGGAGAAGGCTAAGGTTCTTAATGAATTCTTTGCCTCAGACTTCACTAGCAAATGCTCAGACCACACCATCCAAGTCTCGGACTGTGAGAATGAAGACCTTAGGCCTACTGTAGGTGAGGATGCACAAGTCCATGGGACCTGATGAAATC
>NW_009912239.1:0-17653 GCF_000696875.1 Nestor notabilis
AAAATTAATAAAAATCAACCAAAAATTATATATATACCCTAAATGAAAAAAAAAAAGCAAAAAAATAAAAGCTCAGATGAACTCAATGTCTGTGTGACCCCCCCGATGCTCTGCTGGGGCTGATCCGGCCGAGCTGTGCTTTTGGGTACCAGCCTCCAGAGCCAGCGGGGAATTGTTAAATCAAGAGGGAGGGAAAATGGGGGTAAACCCCCGCTGGCCCCTGGCTGGTGTGGGCTTTGCCCTGAAGTGGGGGGGGGAGGCCAAAACATCTGCCCTAAAACCCCAAACCCCAGCGAGGGAGCAGCCGGAGGATGCTCCCACTGCATCCTCCCTCCTGATGCAGCCGGGATGGGAAGAATAGGAACAGGCCTCGTTACTGTTGTTATTTCCCTTCGACACTCGGCCAGGAGGTGGGGTTTAGGTTTTTCCCCTCTTTTTTAAAGACAAAAATGTATGTTTTGGGTTCTGGAGGCTGGGGGTGCCGGTGGGGCTTGGGGCAGGCAGGAGCTGCCCTGCGCTGGGAAGAGGAATAATTAATCACAATAATGAAATAAAAAAAGCCAACCCACAAGAATTAATTATAGTAATAATAACAGTAATAAAAAAATAAACCCACATGGTCAAATGGGGGCTGGAGGAGAAGCCCCCTCCTGCACGAGCCCCAGCACAGCCCTGCTCTTGCCATGGGGCAATCCCAGCGCTGCCCCTCTGCCCCACAGCTCTGGGAGTGGGGCTGAGCAGGGTCCCTCAGCCCTAGGGCTGCCCCTAGGATGCAGCCAGGGCCAGGGGGCTCTTAGACCAACTAAGGAGGTGGGTGTGGATTTTATATCTCTATATACGTATATATATAATTTTTCCTTACGCCTTTTTATTTACCAACTCGCACAATCACGGTTTGTTTTTCTCTCATTCAATCTGTTTTGTTTTTGCTTTGTTTCACTTGTTTTTCCCGCACGCGCACGCGCATGTGTGTGTGTGTCTGTGTCTGTGTGTGTCTGTGTGTGGTTGCGTTGGGTTTTTGTTATTATTATTATTAACCTTTATTTTCGTGTTTCTTTTCACTCCTGGCACTGCGGCCGCCGCCACCCCACAAGTCGCTTTGCGCCGGGAGGGGGGGTCAGTACAAGCCGCAGCCCCGCAGGTTGTTGGCAATGATGATGTCGGTGACAGCGTCAAATACCACCTGGATGTTGTTCGTGTCTGTGGCACACGTCATGTGGCAGTAAATCTCCTTGTTGGGGGAGCGGTTTTTGCTTTCAAACTGTGCTTGGATATAGGCGGCCGCGTCCTCGTAGGTGTTGGGACCTGCGGGCAAAGGTGAAACAGACTGGGGGGGGTCAGGGTCAGGATGATCCCCCTCTGGCCAAGCACCCTGCCCCTCGCTGCTTGTGAAGTGATTCGTTTCTAACAAAAACAGGCGAACCCTCTTTATTTTCATTTTTTTCACTCCCCATCAGGGCCCATTTACCCATTTTCCTGCCCCATTTCTCTCTCCCCCCCCAGTTACTCTTTTCCACTCCATCCAGCCCCATTTTCCTCCTCTTTTCCTCTGAATCACAGAGCACCTGCTGGAACTCCTTTCTTTCCACCTGTGGCTGCTTTGCCCTCTCTGCCTGCTCCCCTTTTTCTCCCTGGGGAAAGGCAACAGCTGCCAGCAGTGCCCAGGGACACTCCTCTGGCATCGCTGCTGCCCCGGCACCAGGGGTGAGTCCTCACAGCGCATCCCAGTGGAGTGTGGGGAGCGTGAGAGTGTCAGGCAGGGGGAGGGTTGGTGGCCACTCCAGTGTCAACCATGGCTGGTGGCTGGGCACCCTTCGTGGGGCTGACCCCCTCTAGGAGCTGTGGGGCTGGGGTCTCACCCCCTTATAGGAATGGGTGATGGGGAGTGATGTGGCAGGAACTTCCCGGGGACGTGCTGTTGTTGCCTGCTTCTATAGGGCTGGAGAGGGGCAGCTGCACAGCCTGAATGACACCCCTGGAATCACCTTTGGAAGAACTGCTCTTATATGGGGATTTATTTTCCTCTTCCAGCTTGCCACTTCCCCTCCTTCCTGAAAGACAGGGTGAGGTAGCCTGGTGTGACTGGGACAGCCGGGATGTGCTGTACAGCTTCATATGGGATAGTTTGGGATGTCCTGCTGCGTGGTTGGGGAAAAAGTGCTGCTGCTTCCATGATGGAGAAGCCGCAGAACCTCCAGTGGAAATGCTGGCACGCTTCTGCCATAAGGCAGTGGGGGCTGTCCTGCTGTGGACACCCCTGTCCCCAAGGTATTTTGTCCGGGCAGAGGGTGTTCTCTGGGTGAAGTAGTTCAGAGACATTTCCACATCTGTAGGGGGTGCTGGAGCCTCTGAATCTGAGCTGATAGTTCCTTCTCCTGGGAAAATTCAGAAGCGAGATCTTTTCTTACACCGTTTTCTTGAGTTTTATTCTTTTCCCCAAGACAAGCCGGTTTTGCTCAAAAACATCTGATTCTCTTGTGGTTTCAGACTTCTGCTGTAAAGAGGCTCTTTTCTTCCCCAGCTGTGCCCTGCACAAAGGCACTCTTGGGAGGATGCAGCTTGGAGGAGCACGTCTTGGGTCCTCTAGCAGGAACTTCTCAGGAACTATCAGCAACACCATGGCTTAAGTGGCAGGCAGTCAGCTCCCAGCAAGGCTTCAGCTTTCCACAGCTTCCTGTGGCCAGGCTCCTTAAAGCTTACTTTGACCATGACCATCATCTCTTGACCATGACCATCATCTCTTGACCACACACCTTTGTCACAAGAATTGAATACATGCAGGACACAACCCCACCCCGTTAGTGGTGTGCTGGAGCCCCACTGCAGCTCTCAAAGGTGAGCAGTGCTTTTGCTCCCCTAATGGTGCCCTGTCCCCTCTGCCCCCTCTGGGTTGAGTCGCAGCCCTCAACCCCAGGGCTGTGGTGGTGGGGTCACGCTGGGCTGTGCTAGCCCCGGCACGTACCTGTGTATTCAGGGAAGCAGATGGTCAGAGGTGATTTCTTGATCTTCTCAGCAAATAGGTCTTTCTTGTTGAGGAAGAGAATGATGGAGGTATCAATGAAGAATTTGTTGTTACAGATGGAGTCGAAGAGCATGAGAGATTCGTGCATGCGGTTCTAAAATGGGAAGCATGGAGGGAGGAGAGGGGAGACAGAAAGGCAAAGAGAAAGGCAGAGTTAGAGGAGAGGAGAACATCTTCCTGAACTGAAATGATTAGAAAGCAAAAAAATCTCTGAAATAAGACAGTGATAATTTTGAGATAGTTACAAAGGTGGAGGAAATGGACCACTGCTCTTCTGGGCTGGAGGACAAGGCACTGTGGAGGTTGGGGCAGATCCCTGTGGGGCTGCTCAAGCAGAGCTGACACCTGAAGCTTCAAGGAAAAGCAGAAAAAGTCATTAGCTCATCACAGGCCTCACCTGAGGAGTGTGGAAGAGGCCTGTGCCTCTGCAGGGGCTGGGCACACCTGAAACATTGCTTGCAGAGCCTAAAGCAAGGATGGACAGCCAGGATGGGGACTGGGATGGAGGGAGTTCTGGTCACCTGGGGTGATCCTATGGACCTGCCTGGAAGGGAATTCGTGCTGGGCGGTGCCATGTGGTGGGACAGGTGCCGAGGAGTTGCCAGAGGATGGGACAGATCCTGTCCCAGCTGGGCCATTCTGCCCCTGGAGACATCTTCAGCCCCTCATTGAAAGGACCCAGTGGTGGCCAGGTGGCTGCTAAGAAACCAGGCTGCAGGCTGCTCCAGGGGCATGGTGAGCACAGAAGGGTTTTAGTAGGAGCACAAATAGAGGCAAATATCTGAAACCTGTAATTTTACGATTGGCCTTTCACATGTAGGCAAAAGCCATGTAAAGCCATTTCTCCTGTGCTACAGAAGTTGTTATCAGAGAGGGCTAGAGAATGGACAGGACAGGAGGGGACGGAGAGGTTGTTCTACATTGAATCAACTGTTACAGAGCCCCACCAAGTACTTTCATGCTTCACTCAAGCTGCTGCAGGGGCTCTCTGCAGGCACATGAACCCATTGCTGTGGGGGGGTGCTGCTGGACAGGACAGGCACAGCTCTTCAGGAGCTCTCAAATTTTCTCCATCATTAACTTAGAACAAACAGGAAGCCATTCCCTTGAGCTCCATGGAGAACGTCGGGAGCCATTTCAGGCAGTCTGTGTGCTGCTTCTGTTGCATTTACCCATCTAGTTCACTACTTGAATGCACAAAGCTTCTGGTACTGAACCAGGGCTTAGTGCAGTCTGAAGGCACTGGACCCACTGTGCCCCCCTCTACAACCCCCTCCTGGGGTCCTGGCTCAGTGGCCAGCTGCTCATATGGGGTTTATCTGGAAAACCTTTGCATGGAGCAGAGGGCAACAAGAGTGCTCAGCAGCCAGTGGGAAACCCACCTGCAGCAAATACCCATCAGAGAGAGCCCCTTTTTGGAGGTGGTGGTGGTCAGGCTTTGGATTTGCCGAAGATTCAGGAGAACACACGTGTTTCCTAATGAAATGATGACCCAGTTACACATCTTGGAGTTTTCCATGAATGTTTTATTAGTGAGTCACTTTATTAGCTACACTTCAACTGTAGATTTGCATGCAAAATTTAGCAGATGTCTGATTTTGTCTTGAAAGACTTTGAGATTACACCTGTGGTTCCTTGACAAAAAGCAGTGAGGGATGCGATCCCTCACTGTACTTTCAAAAGCTTCAGGACTTTTACCCCTATATCTTAAAAACAAAGAAATAAAAAACCTTGTTCATGGAGTAAACAAACTGCCACAGAACAATGTGGGTCATCATGACCTGTGGCTGCTGCAAAAATGCTGGGTCTTGAGACTTTCATGGAAAGGATCCTGGTGTTTGGTGTTTTCTACCTTGTTCATCCCATGTTGTTCCATATAAGTATTATATTTAAATAAGGAACTGATGGTGTTGGAGGACCAGCTGAAATAAAGAATGTGCCCAGGGAAATGAAAATCCCCAGTGCAGGGAAAATAACCCTGATGACCTGAACAGGAAGTTTCCAGTGTAAAAGGTCTAGGCAGGATAGCATCCTGGAGGCAATCTATAAAATACCCCTATATGAATATGCAAAGAGCAATCCTTTTCCTCTTGGCCATCAATTTTTCTCAGGGCTGGCCTTTCATTTGGATCTGCAGGATGGGATGTGTGGGAATATGTGTCTGAGGATGGGTCCAGCTGAAGTTACATCACTGGAAGTAGGTGAAGCCAACGGGAATCATGGTTAATTTTCCTTTGCTGAGGTTTATGGAAATTTTTCTCTTGGTTTCTTCAAGTTCTTTGCTTCTACTTCATGTCCCAAATAATGGAAGATCGTGGGTGGGGCAAGGGACTGCAGGAGGGGAAGGATAATTTCAAGAAGCCAAGGAACAAAGATAAACCATGATAAAGTTGTTCTACTTAAAAACAAAGGGGGAAAGAAAACTCCACCAAATACTTACATAAAATTAAATATCTTTTGGTCATATCCATTTCAAACTCTTGATTTCAGGCAAATGAGGCTGTGGCAGATAACTGACGTGTGTATGTGCACAGAGCAGATGTACGGTAAATAACGGGCTCAAGAAGCTGGACACACTCAAGGGAGACACAATAAAGCCACTCTCACACTAGAAAAGAGCTGGCACTTTATTAAGGTTTTGTAACTAATAAATACATTACGGACAGCCAATAAATTATTACAGTAACTAATGCTCTATTAAACCCATGGACAGTCACTCTTCGTACAAAATTACAGTTAATAGTTTGGGCCATCAAACATGCAGGAGAAATGGTTCAGCGGGAAACCAGCAAAAGGAAAATGGTGGCAGCCTCCGGCGATCCTTTGGGAGGAAATATGATGGGGAGGCAGGGTGATAGTCACTTGTCGAGCTGAAAGGGGGAAAGGGAGGTGGGGAAGTAGGGCTGGGGATGTTAAATTAGGGACTGGGCTATTTAATGCGGCAATGGTTGGTCTTTAAACAACCCTATTTGAGTGCCACAGGGTTGCTTCTGCACCAGCAAAGCTGGTGAGACTCAGGCAATGCTGAAAATTGTGTTGTTACTCGCTATGATCTCCTCTCCCCACCTGGAACAGGGGGTTTAGTCCTGGAATCACCTGCCTGCACTACAGGACAATCAGGATTTGCCCAGGGAGAACTGGGCTGCCCTCTCTGGGAGATGGTTTTGCCCTATCTCCAGATCCCTTCCCTTTCCCTCTGCCTGCATGGTGCTATTTGGGAGGCTTTGGTCCTCCTCCTCTCATTAACACATCAATGCTTAAGGCTCACACTTGCTCGTGTTTGCCAGCTAGCTTTTGCAGCACAAATAAAGGTCTCACAGGCCGCTGATTTGGATGTGAGTGGTCCTGTGAGAAGTCCCTTTCCATAGTCACGTTCTCAGTGTAACACCTGATATAGGTCACATACCTGTATCTGCCAGCATCAGTTACCTGTGTCATTGCAGGAGCTCAGAGATTATAATGGACACTCAAGTCTCGGGGTGCTTGGGGAGAGTGTTTCTGTCTGGTCTCTCCTGCAGGGTGGTGGAGGCAAGACTGTGGTCTGCTCTTTTGTGCCACCTGGACCACATCTCTGCTTTCTTGTCTGTTCATTGGGGATACAAGTGTGTGAGCAGTGTGGGTGGTCAGGATGATGCTTAGTAGCACCACTCCCATTGACCTTGGTGCCTCTGGCATCAGACCGTAATGAGTGTTTTAGTCTCCTTGGAAATGGTGGTAGACTTTTTGGTAGTAAGCCTGAAGACAAACCTGGCCCATGACAAAGACACAAATACACTAGTACTAAGCTTCTCTAATTGACCTGACAAACGGTCAGCCTTGTTCCCAGGAACTCAGCAATACTCCCTGGCTCCAGGAGCTTTTATGGCCACAAATTGCTCAGACCCACTGCACAGGCTACCAGTGCAGGGCTGGTCCCTTTTACAGCATCAACTGCAAAATGCCCTGCGGGTGATGTCTGCCATCCGCAACTGAACCGTGTGCCTTGTTAAGCATCAACTGGGCACAAGGGGATGTTTTGGCAAAAGGACATCTGTGTTCCACCTTACCCTCCTGGGACTGCATTCCTGGCCCCAAAACAAAGCCTGTTCCCTTGCAGGCAAGCACTGGACCACAATAGATTAAAACCACCAGATATATTTCAATGTACATTACAGTATAGGCTGCTGTCATTAATACTTTTAGTGTCCCGTAAAACTAAATCACACCTACTGAGGAGGCACGGCAGCCTCCTCCCAAGGCTGCTCTCCCCTCTGTGTAGGGAGAGGCTGGCCGGCTGGCCAGGAAAGCTGAAGGGAAGGAGCTAATTCTGATACAAAACTCCTGAGAGAGATTTAGCTGGCAGTGTTTCTGGGAGGGTGGCGGTGGGAAGCCAATGGGCCCTGTGGGAGGGCAGGGGCAGCAGGGACAGCACGGTGGGAGCAGATGGAGGGGCCAGATGGCCTGGCCGAGTGTTCCCACTGCCCTGCTGCTCCACCGGGCTCCTCGGCCCTGGGTGAGAACCAGGCTGTGAGCTCTGTTTGCTGGGCAAGATCTGGCCTTTGAAGTGTGTGGCTGTATTTTAATGCGTGCTTCTTATTGCTAGTTCTCCGGACAAGCCCAGCTTCTGTATCCCCTCAAGGAGCAGTGCTCTACAGCTCAACCCTGCAGCCTCATCTATGGGCTTGTTTCCAGGCTTTCCTTCTACAGGCTTCTCTATGATTTAAATTGAATAGTTGTTCAAATAAAGGAATAATTGTTGGTGTGGGGGTTTTTTTTCTTTTCTTTTTTTTTTAAATGCATTAAAGTCATTAAAAACTGAGTCATCAAAAACCTCCTGCATTCCAAAAAGGGCATCTTTTGCAATTTTCCACATTAGCTTTGAAGGGCAGCAGGGTGTATATACAGCTGTTTCAATTCTGTGCTTTTAAAACACATTCCCCATGCCCTGGTATGATTTCTGATGCAGCTGTGCCAGTTGCAACATCCCTGCTACGTGGAGACTGTACATTAAATACAACTCAGGGCCTCTGAGGGTCTGGATTTAGAGAATCCTGATTGCAAAGCATAAAGGGCCATTAAGAAAAGGGGTTTTGAAAGCAGGCAATGTATTTCAAGGTCTTCTTTCTAGGCAACTGCTGCAAGGATTGCTGGTACTTAGGAAAAGCACAGGGCAAAAGATTGCCTGCAGAAGGCACATCTGTCAGAGAAGGCTTAGGAGCATGCAGAAAGCCAGCAGTGAGCAATGCTTTGGCAGGCATTCTGAAGACAAAAATCTATACACAGCCATCAAGTGGGAGAAATAGTAGTGTTTAACACTGGAAGCATTTCATCTTCCAAATGTTGCTTCCAGCCTTTGTCAGTGAATGCTCATGACACTTGTGTGAGGGAGGGAATGTCAGCAGCAGCAGCTGAAATGAAGCTTTAGGCATACAGTATGCCAAAGAAAATGGCAGAAAAGGCTTTGTGAGGCAACATGTTCTCCTCTTTTTCTCCTTTTTCTCAGGAGGGGGTTGGACCTCTCAGCCAGCACGGCCAGGCATGGATTACCTGAATCCAGCCTGGAGCGTGGCACAGGCACTCCGAGCTGGCACTGGTGACGTGGTAGCATCTGGCAGAGTTTGGGGTTGAGTTAATTTAAATGATCTTTACCAAAATACTCCTATTGCTCTACGCTGGGAAGTCCTGAAGCCTTGGCTTGGTGCTGCCTGCGCTGGGAACAGCTTCTGTTACTTATTCGCTTGGATAAATTGTCACCCACAGCAAGGGGTGGGAACAGGAAATCTCCAAAATTCCAGTGCTGATTGAACTCTTCTGACAGAGCTTAACATAATACCTGCCTCACCGCCAGCACAAGCACTGCACTCTGGGTCTAGCAACTACATACACTTTATGTACCTGTCCTGGGTTCAGCTGTGATAGTTATTTTTCTCCTTCCTAGTAGCTGGTGCAGTGCTGTGTTTCGGCTTTAGTCTGACAACAATGCTGATAACACACTGATGGTTTAGTTGTTAAGTAGTGCTTACTGATCGTGCATCACTTGTGCTTTTGGCGCCCAACATGGGACCCTCCGGGGTCAGGGCAGGAAAATTCCAAAAAGGACTGTCATGGTTTAAGCCCAGCCGGTAACTCAGCACCACACAGCTGCTTGCTCGCTCTCAGTTTCACCCCACTCCTGGCGGGATGGGGAGGAGAATCAGAAGAATGTAACTCCCACGGGTTGAGATAAGAACAGTTCAGTAACTACGGTATAATACAAAACTACTACCACTACCACCAAGAATAATAATGATAAGGGAAATAACAAGGGGAGAGAATATAAAACTAAAAGGGGAAAGGGAAAACCCCAATAAACCCAAGTGATGGACAATACTATTGCTCAGGACACACTGACCGATACCCAGCCTGACCTGAACAGTGATCAGTCCCTTACGGGTGACTCCCTTCCAGTTTCTATACTGAGCATGACGTGCTGTGGTATGGAATACCCCTTTGGCCAGTTTGGGTCAGATGTCCTGTCTCTGCTTCCTCCTGCTTTTTTGTGACCCTCCTCACTGACAGAACATGAGAGACTGAAAAGTCCTTGATCAGAGTAAGCACTACTGGGCCACAACTAAACATCGGTGTGTTCTCAGCATTGTTTTCATACTAAAGCTGAAACACAGCACTGCACCAGCTACTAGGAAGGACAGCCAAACTCAAAGGACAGTACCAAATGTAATTAGCATGCAGTTTTTCAGCCCTTATTTTGACACCTAGAGCACATTGGGATGCTAGGTGTGACTGGTGGGACCCGGCCACCAACATGGGACAAGCTCCAGGAGCATCCCCATCCCTCTGCAGCTAACTGCTTGCCTATCCTGTGGCAGAAGCTCCATCCCATTGCTGACAGCTGGCCCCTTCCAAGGAACCAGGCAACTGGGCAGGTGCTTCCTATTGGGAATCCTTTCTTTGGAAAACCTTACCACTGGCGCTTCCTGAGCTAAACCTAATACAACGACATGCGCAGGCCTTGTGATCAGTGTTCCTTTGGTTTACAGTGGTACAGCAGTGTGCTGGCACTAAATGGAGCTGGGAGAAGGGCTGGGACCTGGGAAAACAAGAGGTGCAGGTAGGATGTGGCGTGAGGAGCAGAGGGACTCCTAGCTTTGCTGGCTGGACAGTTCTCTGTGGGAGCTAATGCCACCGGAGGTATCTTAAGGCTGAGATGGTGAAGAGAAAGGCTGTACTCAGTTGTGCCAAGCAGGGGAGGCAGAGACCTGGTGTTATTGCCATTAGTGTCCAGCAGAGCAGCAGCGGGCTCTCACTGTATAACACTCAAGATAGTTTTATCACTTAATGCTATTTAGGAGGTTACTGACACAACCGCCAACCATGCTGGCTGTGAGCTGGTTATGGGGTGAAAACCACCTTGTTTTTCTCTGCAGGCCACCCCTAAGCTCCAGGGTGCTCCCCCTCACCTCCCTTGCTGGGGTTTTGTCAAGATATCCCACGTGCAGTGTCCTGGCAGAGTCCAATCTGACAGTGACTCTCCTCAGGCTCCCTTCTCTTCCTGCTCTCCTGATGCCTCAACCTGCCTCATCTCGCTTCTGCAACTTCTCTCCAAAACCATGCCCCACCCCAACTTCTCACACTGGTCCTCTTCATCCAGTGCCACCATACCTGCTCCTTCCCCTGCCTCCCGCACACTGGTGCTCATCTGGCCCTTTGCTTTTGGGCTGTGCTGCTTTGGGCTGCTCTCACACCATTTCTCCTAGATGGGCACAGCAAGAAAAGAGAGGCTGGCCTGGAAAGACTAACATTTTCCAGGATCATGGAGTGTAAGAGAGGTAAAGAAGAGGCAGGGATTAGCATTGGCTATCTGCTCCCATGTGCAGATAGGCCCTGAGTGGGACCTTGGAGGTGGCTGTACCACCCAGACACCAAACAAGCGTTCATGGTGGACTTCTAAGGGTCCCTCCATGCTCCCGGAGACGACACCCCAGCTCTCGCACTCCCCTCCGCCTTTACCCCAGCAGTACCAAGCAGGCAGATGGCCACACATACCTCAGCCCAGCCATGTTTGTCATTCTTATATCCCCATATTTGGCTGTGCTGGGCACTACCCTTGCCATTTCCACACCTCTCCCCTAGCTCTTTCTTCCTCCCTTCCCTCTCTTCCTTGCACTTTTCCTTCCTGCTCCACCACTTGGCTCAAATCAGCTCCCTGAGTCCTCCCTTGTTATTACATGGCCAGTATAAACCATCCCTCTCACTTTAGATTCTGGTGAAGGGATGCCCTGACTGGAGGCACCAAACCTGGAGCTGTCTCTCTTGGATGGCCAGGCAGGAGATGACACAGGCAAGCTACCTGATTCTGCTCAGCCAGGGAGGCTCAGAGTGAAAGGTCAGGCTTCTCAAGGGTATTTAGATGCGATAAAAAGCTGCAAGGCTCCTGCACACCTTGCTGTCACCCAAGCATGGTGAGGTTTCCCAAAGCACCTCTCTGCATTTCAGCTACTTGAAAGTCAAACTGCCTATAAGAAGCCAGGGCTAAATATTTTTGGTGCACCTCAGCATTTCAGGGCTGAAGTTTGGAAAGAGATGCTGCGTGTCTGCAGGAACATTGGTTGTGCTGGAATCACTTAGGCTGGGAGGTGCTTTGGGAAAGGTCCCTGGGTCTCCAGCTGGCATCCCTGTGCATGGGATCCCCATCAGGATGCCATCTATAGAGCATCCTTGCTGCCTATGCTCCAGGGTTCAAGACCAGCTGCCACTGCCCAGCAGCTCTGTGGCATCCACCAAAGCTCCTCAGAAATGGGTTACTGAAACCACTAGACATATTTTGACATTAATTTAGAAAAACTTGAGGTAAAACTGTTACTGACAATGAATGCTTTTCGACAAGGCTTAGTAAGTTTTGTTACTGTGTCCCTCTTACTCAGGCACCAGCAGAACTCGATATGGCTGTTTCACTTGTTCAAATAGCTGTCTGGAAAAAAGGAGAATATACAAATCCAAGCTGTGGTGGCTGCATTCAACACCAACCCCTCTGGCTTTCGGATAGGAACTGGAGCCATAAGGTACCCTCAAAATGATCATATTGTGTCTAGCACTTCCCAAAGAAATAGTGGTAAAAAAAAAAAAAAGTATATAAATAACCAGAATCAAAAATATCCCCTAATTTCAAGGAAAAAAGAAGTTTCGGTTCCAAACTAGACTGTTGCTGACCAGTATTTTAAGGCTTTGTTTTTTTCTTTTTTTTTTTTTTTTTTTTTTAACTGAAGTATTTTTGGCATTTGGCAGTTGAAATGCACTTTGTGGGCAATGCGTTAGCTCCCTCTACAGCACTGTGAATTGGACGGAGGAGTAGAGCAAAGCAGCAAGGGAGCGAACCAAAAATAAATCAAACCAAAGTAAACTGGGGCTGGGGAAATTAGAACTTGCTGCAAAGTTTTCTGGGACAGAAGGAGTGATTTATGGATTTCTTCCTCATCATCTTCTGAGAAGGAAAAAGAAGAAAGAGAGAGGACCTGTCCGCAGGACCGGAGGATGCTCCTGGCGGGTGTGAGGGGAGGAGGGAAGGAGGAGGGTGCCTTAGTAGAGTCCGCAGCCCCGCAGGTTGTTGGCGATGATGACATCCGTGACCGCGTCAAAGACGAACTGGATGTTGTTGGTGTCGGTGGCGCAGGTGATGTGCGTGTAGATCTCCTTGTTGGTGGACTTGTTCTTGCTCTCATACTGAGCCTGGATGTAAGCCACCGCCTCCGTGAATAAGTTTGGGCCTATAAGAGAGCCAAGGAAAGAGCTGGTTAAAGCAATCCCATAACCCTAAATCTGTAGGGTGACTGCAAGCACCCTATTGTAGGGATATGGGGGGCTCATACGGGGCTGCTGTAACCCAGCCACCCCATCTCCATCTCAGGGATCCAGCCAGGATTGCTGCAAGGGAGGAGATGCTATCTGACTGCCAGCTCAGCTGTATTTTTATTCTGGGTTGCTGTTTATAGTCTACAGAGATGAAATGGATGAGGGAACTGAGTATTAAACAGGCTGTGATGGGAAAACCAGCAGAAATTCCACATCATGATGACAAAAAAGAGAAGAAAACTGCCAGGAATGCAGCAACTGCTTAACCTGGTGAAAAGGCTTAGTTTTTGTTTCATTTTTAGACTTTGGTATTATATTTTCAGCTTTTGATGGAAAAGAAGAGCTAGAATGTCCATGAATTGCGGGCAGTGTTGGTAACTGTGCCCTCCTTTCCCTGAAGCACTAAGAGAAAAGGACATGAAAAGATCCAGCCTCTGTTACAGGGCAAAGTGGGGTTTTCTCAAAGACAATAACAAGCAGTGACACATAATATAAAATGTGCCTCTTTTTGATGAATTAGGATTACAGTGCAGTCTGCTAGACCTGTGACTAAAATCACACCATGAGGAGCTTTTTGTTTTTATGTATAGCAATGCCTATGCCAAGCCTTATTAACCATCAAGTTGTGTTAAAAAAGCTGAAGAGCAGTCATGCAAAAGACCAGATCCTTTCTCATCTGTCCAGCCTTGACACTGGTCGCACACAGGGCTCCACTTGGGTTCCTGCTTTGGTCTGATAAACTCAGTTTTTTGAGCTGGCCTGGAGTGCAGCCCTGGAAGGCTCCACTGCTAACACTCATAGATCCCTTGCCCTCTGTGATGCTTTACTGATGGGAAATGTCGTTGTCTGCTAGAGAGAAGCTTACTTGCGATTGAGATTTGCTGTGGTTGAACACAGCAAGTGGGAAATCACTTGCACTTAAATATACATGCACTGCTAATTGAAGACACAAGCTTATGAATTTCGTAAGACTTGAAAATACACTTGAAGTAAGAGAAGCAAAATGTTTTCTGGGAGGAGGTTCTTGCATGAAGACCTGTGTAAAGAATTTGGGAACAGTTCCACATGCTGTGCACAGCCAGGAGGGTATTTGATCAAAAGGAAGTTGGTTGTTCTAAGGTGTAAGGATTTAGGTGCTGGATTCCTTCTGGGAGAACAGGGACTCACTATATCCAGCTTGGTTTAAAACATGGCCTGGGTTCTGCTGCTGCTTCCCTAAGTATTGTGGGTTAATGCATTTTAAACACATGAGTGAATTAAGGGGATGGAAACAGTCAGTGCTCCAGCATACAGCAAGCGAATTTGTGGATGCAGTCTTCTAGTAATTCTGTCAGCAGAACTAATGGACATCAGAAACCTCATTTTATTAAAAGCATTTTGTGGAACCTACTTGTAATGTAGAAGGTCCACTCGTTTGATTTATAGGCTTTCATTAAATAATTCTTTTTAACTCCAGGGCAACTTTCTAATAATGCTTTTTTCACAAGGCCACAAGGGCTTCACCATCAAGCTGTGGTCAGTAAAGCAGGGATGAGTAAGCTTAAGTGTGTGCTTGGGTCTAAAGTCTGGGCTTAACTGCATTGCTGAACACCTGGAGTGAGATATTTTTCACCTCTGGTTCAGATCCCTGTTGGATCATTTGGAAGGACTTTCAGCCTTCAGACTTCCAGACCTCTCTGGAGAGAGACAAGAGGTCTGTGGAGAGTCCCTGGCATTGTGATAACTCCCAGCTTCCAGAGCAGCACCTTGAAGGAATTTAGAGCATCCTTGGGGTACTCTGAGATTTAGGAGGACTGATTTGGTTCACTTGAAGCTGAAGTGCTCCAGCAACAAGCTATATTTATTTTCCTTTGTGCAGTCAGCTGAGAGCTTAGCTACATGTGTATGAGAGTCTGCCTCCCCCATTGAACTCCTCTCTTAGGCTGGGATAGCTTGGGAAGGAAAAGTTACATCTAAACCAACATTTCTTCTTGTTCTAGTGCCTCTGCCATCAGAGATATGTAAGAACATTATTTCAGAGTGGGGTTACTGGGAGATCTTCTTCAGTGAAGATCCACAAAACCAGGTTCACAAAATGTGATCAAGAAGGAGTGAAAGGTGCAGGTTTGCTTCATGGAGAAAAGTGAAAAGGAAGATGGTGTGATAATAATCTTCTGGTATACAGAAGCGCTGCTACAAAGAAGATGGTGATGAGCTGCTCTACAAGCCATCCAAAAGATGGCAAGCAGCGATCTAATTTGCAACCAGAAAAATTTGAGTTTGGCTTTATTGTGACCTTTCCACTGTAAAGACTGTGAAATTTCCATTATTAGATCTTTTTAGACAAACATATTAGGACTATGTTTGTTCTCTCTAGACCAAGCAGGTGAGTAGATGGCTGAAATGTGGTGGTAGTGACAAACATCCAAATCTTCCCAAGAGAGGAAGCCTGTAGATGCTCTTCTGAATTCAGATGGAGTCGTTCAGCTCCATGCCCATAGACCATTCAGCCCAAAGCAGCCGTGATGGATCGCTTTTGCTTATTCACAATGAAAAATCAAATGCTCAGAGGAAGGAAGCTCTGGTTAATAATTTGTTGGCCTGCCCAGAAGTGTGACACTCTTGGTACTCCTGGTTCACAACTCCATTTCCTGACAAAGAGATCTGCTTCTCTGTCTGTCAGCTTGATTCATCTGGATGTCTCCGATGAGCTTAAATAATTCATGATGATAAAAGTTTATTTTTATGCTGTCTCAGAATGGTAATGAGCGTTGGTGGAAGCTGGCGAGATGCAGCTGCAGCCTTTGCATAGGTGATGTATTCTCATCATTAGCAGGTCAGATGCCAGGCAGCCAACAGAAGTGAGGGCTTCTCACACGCTGCTGTGTTGCAGAGCCTCTGTTTTGATCTCTTAAGTATCTCTGAGGCCTCCTTCCCTCCAGCCAAGAGCAGGGCATGGCCTGCTGTGGCTCTTCACTGCCTGCTCTACGGGCAGATGCATTGGTGCCACTGCACAGGAGAATCAAGCATCTTGTTTTCTATCTGCATTTAACTGGAAGTGTTTCTATGTCCAGATGCTTGAAGTTAGTGAGCCTGAGAGTAAAACTGTGGACCTCCTAAATTAACATGATAAAAATGTACAGCTTGAGCTGAAGCAGCCAAGCTGTGAAACCTGCTGTCTGCATTTTGGAGGGCTGATCCTGCAGCCCCTTGGTGCCTGCCAGTGGGTTCCAGTGGCCAGGAACCACAGAGGGATCCAGAGATCAAACACACTACTTAGTGACAGTGGCCTTTTGGCAGCAAAGAAGTTGGGTTTAAGTCATCCTCATTCTTTCACTGGACCACTAAATATGGTGGGAGTGATCCTATGGCATTTATTGAAATAACACTTGCAGCGAAGGAAATGGGAGCTCTAGCTATGCATCTTTAGTCTGTGATACACGACAATATCAGCCTGGATGTGAGGCGCTCCACGATCCCTTTGCTATGCAGTCCTGTACAGCCACCTTTCTCATTACCTGTATACTCAGGAAAGCAGAGAGACAATGGAGATTTCTTAATTTTCTCCTCAAATATGTCCTTCTTGTTTAGAAAGAGGATGATAGATGTATCTGTGAACCATTTGTTGTTGCAGATGCTGTCAAAAAGCTTCATTGATTCATGCATGCGGTTCTGCAATAGAAAGGAGAGATCACATCAGGCCAAAGATAGCAACTCAGGGATGCTCAACATAAAAAAACAGCTAAATCAAGGAGAAAAAAAAAACAAAGAAAAGCTACAATATACATAATAACTTGATGTATACATACAGCTCAACATATACATACACAGATGCAATCCCTGTAACATTTGACATACAGTTAGTAACTTAAGGGCATTTAACTATACAGAGCTGTTCTGATTTTGCATAGCATATAATTTACAGGATCCCAGCTCATATAAATCATCATGCACCATGCATGGATGGGGAGTTATTTTTGCCCTTTGATCAGATTTATGTGTCGGTGTAGCTCATGCAGATTTTCTACAATATTTTCATTAACTTCTTAAACTTCTTTTTTCACTGTCTCGAGTGTGTGTGTCACACAACTGTTTGGGTACATTAACCAAGGACTGGTAGATCCTTGAATTAATCTGGAGTTGGAAGCAGACACCAAGGTGACATAATTTTGGAAATGACCTTGCCGTGACCTTTGCCAGGTTTTGTTATTTTGTTTAGTGTTGCTGGGCTTTTTATTTTTTCCCATTTTTTCAGTTGTCTTGGAAGATGGCTCAACAGAATGTGTCTCACCGAGAGCAAAAAAGTGAAAAAGGAAGGAGAAATAGTGTAAAAGAGAAAAACGTAACAAAGGGCATTTAAGAACAACCAGACTAGAAGTCAGGCAGCTACCACGGATGTTAGCTCATGCCTCTACAAGAATATCAGCTACTCGCCAGCAGAAGAGCCACACATTCAAATGCACGCACAGCGAGAAGTCAGCTTTTTGGTTATAGGTCATGCAAAAAAAGACACAAGAAACAAGAGAGAGATAAGAAGAATGAACAAAACAGACCAGTTAGAGAGTTGCAAAGTCCGCCACATGGTTTTATGGTGGTGGAAAGAGCTCACGGCAAAGTCAACCAACTGTCATGTTCCCTGTTGCTTTCAACTCTCTGTTTCTCTTTTATTTTTGTTGTTTTTTCTCAGTTCAAGAGAAGCTTCATACCTGCCAATTTGGTTGGTCTCTCAAATGCTCATTTTTTGGCCTTTGTTTGGCTAGATAAGGTCAGACGGCCGAGGAAAGGCTGTGAAGGTGCTGAGGCTGGCGATGTTGGGCGTGCGAGGCC
>NW_009912240.1:0-6239 GCF_000696875.1 Nestor notabilis
GAGACCTCATAGCAGCCTTCCAATGTCTGAAAAGGGCCTATAAGGATGTTGCGGAGGACTCTTCCTCAGGGACTGTAGTGGTAGGACAAGGGGTAATGGCTTCAAACTTAAACAGGGGAAGTTTAGATTAGATCTAAGGAAGAAGTTCTTTACAGTGAGGGTGGTGAGGCACTGGAATAGGTTGCCCAAGGAAGTTGTGAATGCTCCAACCCTGGCGGTGTTCAAGGCCAGGTTGGACAGAGCCTTGGGTGACATGGTTTAGTGTGAGGTGTCCCTGCCCATGGCAGGGGGTTGGGACTAGATGATCTTAAGGTCCTTTCCAACCCTAACTACTCTATGATTCTATGATTCTATGAAAGCTTCTCAATAGTGGAATCCAGGTGAACTGCTGAAAGCAAGCTCCCATCTTTCTTATTGTGAAATCCAAGTAATGTAAATGTAGCAGTGATGAGGAGTCCTAGCACTTCTTAAATACTCTGAGACAAACATAATTAGAACCAAAAGGGACTGATGAACATAAGTTCTTCTTGCTCTTTGAGTTTTTGATTTCAAAATAAATTTAGCACTAACAACTAGATCCAAGGAAATATTGCCAAAGTAAAAGAGGAAATATTTTTGTTGGTGTTGGTAAGAGAAACATAAATAGAAAAGTCCTGAAAAGAAGTCCTATGCTGTAACCCCATGTTATCAGCTAACACCACATATGTATCCTGCTTCTATTATATAGCTTCTTCAGGTGAGAACTGCCCTTAAATCTGCCTTGTAAAATTAGGAAAATACTCCAGTCAACATCAGCCCTCCTGTAGGCTTAGCAATGAGACTCAGAGGGACACTGTAGAGAGTCATACTTTAAAAGTGTAATAATTTACTATTTGGAGCATGAACTTTGTCCATGAGGCAGACAAAAAAAACCTAGGAAATATAGAGAATAAGCCACTTAAGGTGAAGTTTTCTTTTCATATTATATCATTCTCTGAGGGGCTTTTAAGAATAAAAAGTGCCACTATGAGAGCTTCCCTGAGACGACTGAAAGGAAATTAGCAAGAACACTCTGAAGCAGCTGCCTAAAGACCCCAAATTCAAACTAGAAAAATGCCCTGCAACCCAACATGAGTGAGAATTCATTGGGACTGAAAGTCTTGTCCTAACAGCTCTTGGTGTGAACAGGGAACCTGCCACAGTGTGGGGCAAGTGGTGTTATCATCACCCGGGAACTATGAAGCAGAAGCTAATCTATAGCTGAGAGAAACATTTTATGGATCATCACTGGCTCCTCTGGAGGAGGTTTCAGGAGGGCGGTGTCGTACAGCTTCTCTCGCTTGCCCAGAGCAAAACAAATTTGCCCAGCACCAAAAGAATACATGACTATGTGTGGGGAAGGCAAGCTGGTAAAAATGTAATTACAATGTACACAGACTTCTTTACCTATGGGCAATAAATCTCCAGTCACAGGTTGCAGATGAGCAGAATAATATTTACCAGTTATTGCAATGGGTTGCTTCTATGAACATTGCAGATGTTCCATTAGAAAGGTACAGATCAACTTCTCTTTGTAGTATTCATATAATAAAAAAATTGATAGATAACACTCAGTAGCATTAGAAACAAGCAACACCATCCAAAATAAAGAACACAGAGTTTACACACTGTTGCCAAAGCTAAAGAATTATTTTCTGTTGTTCACAAGAATAGTGGTTCAACAGAACTGTAAGAAATATTTTTCAAAGCCCCAGTCATCACCTCCTTTCATGTTTTCTGACTGCTGTGAAGGCTGAAGAAAATCAGGACAATGGTACTCTTAAAAAATAGATCAATTTAGGACATCTGTAAGATACTAATATAAAACCCCAAAACAGCTTGTGTGTCTGATTCGTTTAGAAACTGCTCTGTGATAGCATCTGTTTAACTTTATATTTTGCACCACGTCAATTACCTTACTTCTGATTGGCAAGTAATAAAAATTATGATGTTATTTAATTCTAGAAATTAGCACATTAATAACTGTAATAATAATGCTACAACTGAATACGTATATTAATAGTAAATTACTGCCTTTTTCTCCTATTCTTTTCCTAAACTAAATGAAAAATATTCTGAATTCAGGAAAGAACTGTAAGAAAGTAGATAAAAGATACTTGAAAGTAAGGCATAGAGAGCTGCCCCACACACAAAACCTTTCCTGATGCTTGTTGTTTCTTTGGTCCTCTTCAGTTGACTGGAGATGAGCCAGCCAGGAAGAATAAAAAATACTTGTAAGAGTGTGTATTGGAGGAAGGGTTGTATGTCTGTGCCCCTCTGTGTGTGTAATAACTGAGGCTCCATTCCAGTCAGCAGAATCTGAATTTCAGCCTAAACTTTGGGTATCAGATGATCATCATAATGACACTTTGCTCTCTGTGTCAAAGCCTGCAAAGCATCTGCAGCCAAGCTGAAAGTAGCCCTATCCTGATGTCCCTCTCTGAATGTTTCCCTGTTATCTCCCACTTGTCTTGATAGCTAATACAGTTCCTACAGCTGCTATATCATATTAGGTCAGAGCAATGAAAATGAATGCCATTTTCTTGATGGCTTATGCAGAATTGTTGTAATTTGAATCAAGTCTCTCTAGCCTCTTTGTTTCTTTCTCTCCTATTCTTTCTGCCCCTCATACTAAATATACTGGGGCCCTGGCGAGCTGCCATTCTAACTGCACATTAGAAATGGTAGAGTTTTCCTCTATCTGATTCTCTAAAATGAGTTCACCAAAAGGTGCAGACCCAGCACATTTGTGGTTTTTCCTATAAATTACTTTAACACTGTGTCCAATCATATATATAATTTCAGATTTTCAATTTCAACTCACTGCTGTGTCAGCACAGACTCCACTGATATGTCTAACGTATTTAGCTTAAAATGAAACGGATGGCATTTCATTACCAGGAAGATAATATTTTTGAATATGTTTGCTGCATGGCAGGATCCATCATTATTCTGCCATTTTATGTTCAGAGTGTGTAATAGCTTTTTAATGCTTTGATGTATTTTATTTATATATGTAATATTTTTTTTAATATCATAGGGTGGTTTAACTCATTGGACGCATTATAAAATCTTAATTGAATGCTTTTAAATATTAGTTAGAGGTGAAAGGCTTAACAAATTGCCAATATTTTGTTTGAAATTTCATAGAGAGTAGGTGAAAAACAAAAACCCTATCTCATTTTCACTCCTTCCCGTTGCTCCTCAGCTCCCTCTGACACTCAAAATACTTTGAAAGGAAAGAAAAGAGGAAAGAAAATCCCACAGTCCCCTGAGACGCTCAAGCTGTCAGCATGAAGGTAAGTAACACAGGAAATCTTGAACGTGCCCAGCTGTGAATGACAGAAGCCCTCTTATTGGAGGAAACTCCTGACAGGCCTAAAATCCTTAATACCTGGTTTCTCAGTCCTTTAACAAAAGTCATGGAATTTTAAAACTACTAAAAATTTCTTCAAAGTTGATTTCGGTGGGGTTTTTTTCTTTTTTTTTTTTTTTACTTGCAAGGAAATGATACTATTAATGTACACTAGTGCAATGCCACAGCTAAAAGCATTCTGAGTGAACAGGTAAGTATTATAGGGCATTTCTTAATATTAGCAGCAAATGCTAAAAAGAGCCATGCTAACTGGTACTTTCCTGGACTAGTTCTGTAGTTATGCTCTGCATGCAGTTGAATAAGAATGCTGTTTGCTTCCATTAGAAGTTTCCTTTACATAATTTTTTTTTTTAAATTATCATGTTCTTTTTGCTTTTTCCTCTTAAATCAGCTATAGCCACTTATTTTTCCAATAGTCTCTGTTTGTTCACAGAAGAGATCCATACCCCAGATGACCAGTTTGATATTGCAGAAAGCATAATTTTCTATAAGCTATTTCAACTGCACATTTCAGGAAAGAAGAGATGCGCTGGTATCCTTTTTACAACAGGGGCAAGGTGCAAACAAGTTCAAGATAACCTTCTCAAGTAGGGCTGCTTAAAATTAAGTACTTAAACTTTCATGATTTCATGTTTTTCAGAGGTCCCAAACATCTTTCAATACTTTTAAAGCTGGCTATACACTACTGAAAACCAGCTTACTTCTTTAGATGTCTAAATATGGAGCTACAAACCTGCCCTTGTATTTTGTGGTCAAAAGTCCTACCATCAAGGGTAGTTAGGCATTTAAGTTTTGTTAAACATGAAAGCATGTGAGACCCAAATATATTTGTGAGATCTGTTTTTGACCATGAAGTGATTAGTAGCAGACATCAAGAGACAGAATTTTATTTTATCTTATTTTACTGCTGGCTCATACAGGCAGAAAATTGAGTTTATTTTTGAGGAAAGTGGCATTAACTAATTTGAAATAACGGTGGCAATACTTAAGATGGGGGATGGGAGGAAGGAAAGAATTAAAAAATGCATAATTAATAATTCCCTGGAAGAAGAGGCTGAAAAATATTATACACATTGTTTGTTGGTCTACTAGGAATTTGTGCTGAAAAATGAGAATATCAATGGGGCTCTTAGCTTCCTTAGCAAAAGTTATTGGAATATAAAACACATTCTAGATAAGTCCTGTTTATTTATTGCTGGGGTTTAATTTCTTCTTTTAAGTTTTTCCCTGTGTGACAGACCACACAATAATTCATATTTAAAATGTAACAGACACCTTTATAACAGCTCCTTCTCATATCTTGCCAAATAGTTGGATTATCAAGGTAACAGGTACAACCCTCTTTCTCCACAGTTCACCACATGCCTTCCCTTACTCTTTTATGCAGACCATTTTTCCATCATCCGGTACAGCATTTCATACTAGATTTTTTGAGGGAATTTTCTATGTACAGGCATTCAAGTATGTACTAGCAAATAGATCCCAGTAAGTTAGTGTGAAGACACCCATTTCCCATATTTTTCATGTATATACATTTTTCAAGTATTGTTCTGGGAATGCCCTGCTGCTGGGGCTTTTTCAGTTACATTCTGCCTGAAGAACACAAAAGTGCCATACCACCAGACTGAATGCCAATGTTAATGCCAAAACATTACAGCAAAAGTCTCCAGAGTTTCTAGGTTAACATATATAAATCAAAATCATTTAGACTGGAAAGGACTTTAAAATCAAGTCCAACCATTAACTAGCACTGCTGGATCCTTCACCAGCTTTGTTGCTCTTCTTTGGACACACTCCAGCTCATCAATGTCTTTCTTATAGCGAGAGGCCCAAAACTGAATGCAGTATTTGAGGTGCAGCCTCACCAATGCCAAGTACAGGAGATCACTTTCCTTGCCCTGCTGACCACACTGTTTCTTAAACAGACCCACGATGCTGTTGGTCTTCTTGGCCACCTGGGCACGAGCTGGCTGATATTCAGCTGTCTGTAGACCAACACCCCCAGGTCCTTTTCTACCAGGCAGCTTTCCATCAACTCTTCCCCAAGCCTATAGTTTTGCATGGGATTGTCACCAATGGGGACCAAGTCAAATTCTCAACAATTACCATCCAGAAGGAGACAACTGCCTGATTCTAGGTTCAGGCTCCAAAATCCTTAGTGAATTTGGAAGGTAGTACAAATTTTTTGAAGGCCAAGGTTTTGCCGCTCTCATGGTGTAGTTGAATCCTGATGAAACAGTGGGGTTTTTTACTGCCTGGTGCACATTCTCGTAAAGAGCTCAGTCACATCTTTGAATTGTACCTCAGTTTCTCCATTACAAGCTGATGGTAAAAATGCTTACTCACTGGAGTTGGGAGTCACACGAACTCAAAGATTAGTTATCTTGGCACCCTTCAAGTCAATTAGCCCCACAGCACATCCATCTCTGAACACACAGCAATACCTCATTGAAGTAACCCAGCCTTGAAACTGAATGTATTCAACTACATGTATGTTTGTTTAGAAGCTACCCTAAACTAAAGGGCACCATTACCCTGTGAGCCTTCAGAGAAATTAACTAAGCTCAATAGATGCTGCACTCCATTTAAAGCTGTAGAGAAAATTAATTAAATATTGTAGGAATCCTGGACTTGAAGATAAATGGCAAACACAAATCAATCCACACATCCACGCATCTTTCCCAAGTCTATACTCAGTGGAGAGTGTTGTCTGTGTACCGTATGCTACATGGACGACACTGGAAGAGACGCAATGCATCCCTGAAAGCTGTAAAAATTCTGCAAGTTCTGTTATTCTTAAAATTGCATCATCATATCACAGAATCATAGAATCATAGAGTAGTTA
>NW_009912241.1:0-426 GCF_000696875.1 Nestor notabilis
ATATTGAACAAGACAGGTCCCAACACTGATGTAATAGTTATAATATTCTTTACTAAAACATGTCTAACTACTCTTTTTTTTCCTTTTTTTTTTTTTTTTTAGTGAGAATGTGTGAACTGCAGGTCAGATGTTCAGAGAAACTCATAAAGTGATTATTTACTTTTTTTGCCAAGCATGGCACTATTTGTTGTTTCTGTGGCTGCTTGCACAGAGGACTCTGCAGAGAAAAAGCAGAAACCAGACTTCCTTGACCAAGTAGGAAAACAAAATATGGGACTTTATTTCCTAAGTTTGATTTTTGTAAAGCTTCAAGAATCAAAGCCACAAGTAACTATTGGTATGTGAACATAAATATTCTTGCAAGAGATTAGAGGCATGTTGCTCCCCTGTGCTAGGCATAGAATCATAGAATAATTAGGGTTGGAA
>NW_009912242.1:0-20896 GCF_000696875.1 Nestor notabilis
ATGATTCTATGATTCTATGATTCTATGTTGAGAACACCATAACTGTACACAATACTGCAAGTAAGGTCTTATGAGAGCAGAGTAAAGGGGCAGGATCACCTCCTTTGACCTGTTCATTGCACTCCTTTTGATGCAGCCCAGGACATGGTTGGCTTTCTGGGCTGCAAGTTCACACTGCTGGCTCATGTTAAGTTTCTCATTAACCAACACCCCCAAGTGCTTCTCCACAGGGCTGCTCTGAATCTCTTCTCAGCCCAACCTGTAGCTGTCCTTGGGATTGCCCCAATCCAGGCCTAGGACCTTGCACTTGGCTTTATTGAACTTCATAAGGTTGTCATTGGCCCACCTCACAAGCGTGTCAAGGTCCCTCTGAATCTCATCCCTTCCCTCCAGTGTACCAACCGAGCCACACAGCTTGGTGTCATTGGCAAACTTGTTGAAGGCGCACTCAATCCCACTGTCCATGTTGCTGACAAAGACGTTGAACAGGATCAGTCCCAACACAGACTCCTGAGGGACACAACTCATCATTCATCTCCATGTGGACCTTGAGCCATGGACCACAACTCTCTGCATGAAGCCATCCAGCCAATTCTTTATCCATCAGGTGGTCCCTTCCATCAAATCCACATCTCTCCAATTTAGAGACAAGGGTGTCGTGCAGGACAGCATCGAATGCTTTATACAAGTCCAGGTAGACAACATCAGTTGCTTTGCCCCTATGCCACCAACTGGCCAGGCATGATTTGCCCTTGATGGAACCATATTGCCTGTCACCAGTCAGCTCATTGGTTTTTTTGTGCCTTTAGCATGGTTTTCAGGAGAATCTGTTGCATGATTTTGCCAGGCACAGAGGTGAAACTGACTGGTCTGCAGTTCCCCGGGTCTTCCACTTTCCCTCTTTTAAATATGGGGGTTATATTTCCCTTTTTCCAGACATCACCACACACTCAATCAAGAAAACCCTCTATGCAGGTGAAAGGAATTATAGTGTATTCAACATGGAACTTCTCCAAACTCATCTCACGTTTTTTATACTCATGAAAATTAAAGCATCTAAAAGTTTTCATCTTCAAAAGTTTTCTTTCAACTGCATCCATGCAAGCCCACTGACTGTGGCAGTATAACTTAAGACTAAGGGTAGAACTTAGTCTGGCAGTTTTATTTTAAAAAGATACATATGAAAACACTAATTTTAAATATTTTGCAACTTCTTTGACTTCAACCAGTGAAATGTTACCTAATGGAGCTTGTCACATTACACTCCAAAACTGCTTTTAAAAAGTACCACAACTGTGGTAGGTCAGAGAAAGTTATTACCTCTCCTGGTAAGTTTCTATAACAAGCTTTCAATTTATTACTGCTTATAGGTTTCTAATTTCTATAGCATTACAGAACCAACTGTTCATAGTATTAAGCAGTTGGCTTCAGTTAACAGTATCTTGAAACACCCTGCATAAAGATGGTCAATGGTCATCTGTTAAAAATTTTGCATTGTTGTGATGACTGAAATATCGCTTAGGATGAAATAATGTGAAGTTGCCCAATGACAGCAGTCTTAAAGATGTTGCATTATACAATTGTTGTATGCGTTCAGCTCTTGTGCTCAACATAGCTAAGATAATTTACCAAAAAAGAAATGAAAACAGAGTTCATATGTAGCGTAAGGTGAAATAATCCATTGTCAGAAAAAATAACCATATATATTTATTTGCTCTCTTCTTCAAGAAAAAGACTTTCAACACATTCACTCTATCAGTAACTATAAATGAATTGATGGATATTTTGGCAAATAGTTCTTCAAATGTGTGTAGCTTCAAGTAATTATTTTTGAATTTAAAGTTTGTAGGAAATTGGTTTCTAACCATATATTTCGAGTGTTAAAAATACATTTAAAATCAAATTGCCAACAAGGGACAACTAAGGTCTTGTTGCCAGCTTTTAGTGAGCAATATGTTTTTGCACAAAAGAAGAAATGAGTCAAAGGTTAGGAAAACTTATTACCCTTCATAGCAAACCAATGGGGTTTTTTACAACTTTTAATCAAACCAAAATAATGGACCAGATTAAGTGCAATAGAAGCAGCGTGATTGTAGAATTTTGTCCAAATCAAACCTTGTAGTTGGCAACCCCAAACTAAAAATTCTGACTCACGTCCCAGTGGCAGCTCTTCATCTGTTTCCAGCTTCTTCAAGAGCCTGTTGGCACCATGCAGTTATCACACACAGGACATTTCTCAATATACTTGCTTTTATTTCACAAAAGGTAACCCCTCACACTTCTTGTGCATTTGTGTTGTATCATAATAGGACCTGTATCTCACCACATGACCTCATGTTCCAGCCACTGCTAATCAGGGACATCCCACAGAGAAGGTACGCACTATAGGTGAAGGACATACTTGCTCATAGGCACGTGGTTCCCTCGGCCTGGCTGTGGGACATGCTTCCTTTGTTGCCCCTTTTCACTGGCATTTGTTGCCATTTACCTCATGTGTTAAGAAAAATGAAACTGGAAAGGTCTATGCTTCAACACTTTGCCTATGAACCTGGCAGTTAGAGTCAACAAAAGGAATCAAGTATTAAAAGAATGGTGAAATAGTTAAGAAATGGCCTCAAGAGACAGGTTTGATTTTCTTGTTTTCTAATTTTTTCTTGTGGTAAAACAGTAACTGGAGTTATGACTGTAGTATGTTGCAAAAGGAACGAAATACACAAATTTATACTTGCTTTGGGCCTGCTCCATCTCTCAGGCAACTCATTGGGAACTTAAATATTTTAGTGCTGTAAGAACACACCAGTTCCAAAGAATGAGGAGTCTGCTAAGGTTTGTTTTGGGATACTTGTTCCTGGATAGAATGGCTATATTAAATTCTGCTTTGTAAAGTTACATCTTTCTGGGGGGAAAAAAAAAAAGAGTGTTGTCCAATCAGCTTCCAATTCTGAGCTTAAAAAAGAATTTTGGAGCTTGAGATGCAGCTCGTTTTTAATTACTTAATCTGATTTTTGAAGTACCTTTTGCTGTAATGCAATCTGTTTTTTCTCACGTTCAATTTTATGTTACTGCAACAGTGCAATATTTAAACTCTTCAGTCATCATCACCTCCAGCTTTAGTTCCATTTCCTAAGAAATTACTGACATCTGTTTTAACACTGATACTTCTGTATCTATGTGGATATTAAACGCAAGCTTGTTATTGTGCCAGATACTAAGTTTTGAAAAGATACCAGCTTTAAGGCTTAATTATAACTTTTCAAACACTGATGCATTATCATGAGAAGGAAGCATTTGTCCCAATAACATTTCCACATAGGAAGTTCAGCGAGACTGCTAGAAAAACATATCAGGCAGGCTAAGGTTCACAAGGTGCCTGCCACCCCAGAGAAGGACTATGAGGACTGAGTACACCTAAAAATCAAATCATTTTTGTGGGGCGCTGCTGGAGACCTAGTTTAGAGCTCACCAGAGTTTATGGTAATTAATCTCCTTCTTTTAATGGACTTTTGATTAGGCCTTTGGACAGCTGAAATACTAAAATTCTGAACAGTAGCTTTTGACAAAGGAAAATGTCTTTTACCCCTCATGACTTAAGTATCACTTCGGGTAATAAGAGATGACTGAAGCTGTTTCAGAAGTTATGAAGATAAGGTATTTGCATATGTTACCTTTTTTTTTGCTTCTCATACTGAATTCTTTAAAAATCAGAATAATGAAATTAATTGTTATTAAATAAATCCTCTCTTGTAAAGTTGACTGTGAAAGTGCTGGAATTTTATATGTTCATTTTTTTCTGACCAGACTTGGATGGTTCTCTTTTCAGAGCTGGTATTTGCAGTTCCTCTGTCTTATGTTAGCACAATACTGTATTTCTAAGTTCAAAAAGAAAACTCTATAATAAAATATTTCTATTCACTGTTTCTGTGAAATAGTTCTCATTAATAATTCATATTTTACAGATATGTGGTGGTTTATGATCTGATGAAAATAGAAAAAAGCAAGACAAAGACATGTAAAGTTTTACATGTATGCTTAAGTAAAGAATCCACCAGTTCTAGGTTTGTTAACTAACCATAAACTGAAGTTACTGCCTTGCAAATTAGACATTGTAATTAATTGTGTAAGCACTACTTGTCTGTATCAATACAGAATCAGTTCAGGTTAAGTTAATACTATAGGTAATCAGACTTAATGTCTCTACCTAGTAGTGAAGTGATGTAGGAAGGTGCAAAAGATTATTTAAATATCTGCACTGTGAAGTCTCTATCCAACAGCTGAAAGGAAATAATGAGCAGGCTCATCACTTACTGAATAATTTTCAGTTTGATTCACAGAGCACATGTCAATAGATAATTTTTTTTTTTTTAATTTACGTAGTTTTCTGTCTGTCTGACACAAAAACCTCCCCATTAACACATTTCCAAAACAAGACTGACAAGCGCTTTTAGAGCTGACTAACACATCACACTGTGATCACACGTTTGGAGTCGTAATGTGTAGTCTAGTGACAAGTATGGTTAGCTTAAATTCCAATTTAGCAGAAGTCAATTTTATTCTGATCCTCTCGTATAACATGTCACAGGTTACTTGTCATCCAGCAACCAATATTGTGAGGTCCCTATAGCTTTCCGTTTTTCTGTTATCCATATCCTAATTTCTTCCTCCATTGAATTTCACAATGTAGTTTCTTTGCAAAGAAACTGAAGTAGAAAATGTATGCAAAGATTTTAACTTGGAGAATTGGGCTGAATAAAAGTGAAACAAAAAGCATGATACACTTGTGCAATTCTTAGTAATAAAAGATCAATCTCTTTTTCTCTTATTCAAGGAGTATTCCTCAGCCACTACCATTCAACTCCAGAGCACTTTTCAGTGTCTAATTTTTTAGCAGAAAACTTAATTTTGAACTTGAATCTACTTGACAGCAGCTCTTAATCAAGTAGGCAATTAGTTTTTCTCTGCAGTCTATAATTGTTAATCAGAATTAAGACTCAGTTGACGAACCACTTCACCCTGATATCATTAAGTCTTCAGTCCTCAGCACCTCTGCTTCTGTTTTGATGTTACGCTTAGAAATAAGACATGCTACAGTGAAAACTGGGAGATTTTACATGCCTTAGTGTTATAGTACACATACATTCATTCCCTGCTATTTCCACGTGTTTACTTGTTCTTTCTCTAAATTATTTATGCTCTCTGTTTCCAGAACTGTTTTCATTCCTTACAGTGATTCTAGAGCTTGATTTCTCAGCCTCCTGGGAATTTTGAAGCATTAATATTACTAGTTAGTTTATATTCTGCAGCTTGCCAAAGAACTGACAAAAAATCTTTATAATATGTTATTTTTTAAGGTGCTGGTTGGTAAAAATATGGTGTAAACTGATTAATTAACTATCATACAGTTATGCATTCAGGGACAGACTAGAGGATAAGCCAACATGCTCCAATGGACTGAGATTCTTGGCATCAATCTCTTAGTGGTCTTGCCCTTTCTGCTTGTATTTAGTTGGTTCTGCATTTCCCAAGACATAGAGTTGCAACCTCTTTTTAACATCTCAGAAACCCATGAAATAAAGAAATGTTGCATATTAAGATACAAATCAGGATCTCAGTAATGTCTTAGGCCTTGCTTTCTGGTATCAGATTTATGTTTCCATCTAGTGTAATTTCAAATAAATAAATTGGAAGCAGAATCTAAAACAATTGTCTGAGTTACAGACCAGAAAGCGAAAGGGTTTTTTTCTTTTAGACCTTCTTTTCATATAATTCTAAAGTGCCTTGTTGTAGAAGGCACCACTTCAATTGCTGCAATTGATATTACTCTATTGCTGATCCTGAAGGATCTTACTTCTTGTCAGCTAAGATTTTTATCTCCATACCAAAGCAAGACCTGATAACTCAATCTTGAAACACCCTTAATATGGCTTCAGTTTCTCTGCTGTGGAATTGACTTTTGTGCCAGCCAGAGGTCAGAGGATTTTTGTCTGATCTTCTTTTTCAATGTTGTTCTGTCCAAAACTGTTGTATTTTCATAACTCTCACTGGCTTAGTGATATACTGTGTGTCTTTTAAATCTCAGCATTGTTTCTTGTTTTATTTTTCCCTACCAAGCAAATAGAACTATGGTTGTAGCAACATTCCAGGTAATAAGCTAGCACACAGCTGTCATATGCTGTTTTGATACCTGTCATGGTTTAAGCCAAGCCAGTAACTCAGAACCATGCAGCCACTTGCTCACTTCCCCTTTTATTTCCCTGCCCCACTCCCAGTGGGATGGGGAGGAGAATCAAAAGAATGTAAATCCCACATAAGAGATAACAGTCCAGTAACTAAGGCATAATACAAAACTACTACCACCACCACCAATAATAATAATGATAAGAGAAATATCAAGGGGAGAGAATACAATTGCTCATCACCCACTGAGTGATACTGAGCCCGACCTGAGCAGCAATTGGTCCCTTCTGGGTGACACTCCCCAGTTCATATACTGAGCATGATGTGATGTGTTATGGAATACCCCTTTGGCCAGTTTGGGTCAGGTGTCCTGTCTCTGCTTCTTCTCCCTCTTCACTGGCAGAGCCTGAGAGACTGAAAAGTCCTTGATCGGGGTAAGCATTACTTAGCAACGACTAAAACATCGGTGTGTTGTCAGCGTTGTTCTCAGACTGAAGCCAAAACACAGCACTGCACCAGCTACCAGGAAGGAGAAAAACAACTGTTACAGCTGAACCCAGGACAATACCTTAGGAAGGTCTGGGCTTATTTTATTAAACACAAAGCTTTAGGTAACTAAGAGGTATATCAATAAAGAATTGAAATGTCATGCCTAAGTAAATATTATTAATAAGTTAATTTTTATTACTTTATCAATGGATTTCTTATTGTAATTAATTTTTTTAAAAGAAATATGAAAAAAGAATCCTTCTATTTTTACTTTCTTGGGAGCCACAGACTGCTATATTTTTTTAAAATCTCTTTCATTCACTGGCACCTGTTCCTAAAAATCTTGTTGTTTTAAGTTACTTGATGATTTTGTCACTACAGGTTCCAAAGCCATCTTACTCTACATGTTATACTGGACTGAAAATGTCTAAAATACAGATTTCCCTTGAAACTTCCAGCATTTTCTATTACAGGAGACAGAAATAACACAACAAATTTCTTTTTAAATTCTCAATACTTTCTGGCTTTTGCATTAGACTTTGTTGAGAGTACTAATCCATGCCCACACACACACAAAAGTGAAGAGGACTTTTTAAAATTTTTTGGAAAGTTTTAAATAATTTCATACTTCAAAATTTGTGGTCTAATGTTTGTATCTAATTTTATTTGGTTTCATAAATTATAAGATTATTTCTAATCATAGATCTAAGCCTGCAAAAAGTTGGTTTTTGCCTGTGTAGTGCTACACTGTACTAGATGTGCTTGAATAGATGCATTAAAAGTAGTTGGCCTGTAATTTTTTTTCACCACAACTAATAAAAGTATTTCCAAAAATTCTGAGCATAACCCTATCAATATAAATAATAAAATTTTAAGGTAACTAGTATACTTAAGTGCATTTCCATACAACTAGGATCAGATGAGATCTTCAACTCCCTAAACTGTCTGGATGTAAACCAGGTTTGGATAAAAACTTAATAGCTGTGTTATCACACACACACACAAAGGAAAAAAAAGAAGTGTTAATCACAATCCCTATTACTCAGCCCAGAAAAAAAAGATAAAGTACGGCACTGTGCCAATGCAGCTGTATGAGAAGAGATTAGTTTTATCTGTATATGTACACATAGTCATGCATTCAGTAATGGTAAAAAAATACATGTTCATAACATTAATCTTTAGATTCTCAGCTAATGTACATTGCAACTTTCACTTACAGTTAGGTTTATTTTGCTAACCAAGTTGCTTAACAGTGCTAGATTTTTGGCTCTAGGATTTGGAAGTTGACCTCAGAAACTATGTTACACAGTTTATTTTACATAAAATGATAGAGGCATTTAATTGCAGAATACAAAGAGTTTTTAATTTTGCACACCAGATGTATTTCTATTTTTCATTATCTCAATTATAATAGCATTGCTTAAATAGATTTTGTTTATTATCTATGTAATACAATTTATGCACCTGCAAAATGCATGGTATATTTTTACTTTTTACCGTAATACATTTCAGTGACAGCATTTTCTCATGGTAAAATTTACTTCAAAATCTTCCCATGTTCCCGACTGCATCCTGCTTTAAATCACAGAAAATTGCCAGAAGTACTTGGATGCACAGGTGGCTGGTAAACTATCAGTCTCTGGACAGAGTAACAAACTATAAAAGAAAAATCTATTTCCTTTTGATTTCTTTAATTCAGATAGTTTTACTGTGTGGGCAAGAACTGTGAATCCGTATCACACAGATAGTTTATTTAGCAGCAATAATCCTTCCTAGTTAATGCTTTGTGTCTAATACTGTACAATAGAAGAAGACAAAAGGTGCAAAGAACTTCTGCAATTAGGCTCACACATTTCTGAATCAGTCTCTAGTTGAGTTTCCTGGAAAAAGAAAATAGCTTCCAAGGAACTGCAAGTTCAACTTGTGAGATATCAAGGAACACAAGCATGCTCAAATAACCCAGATTCATGAACTCAATCTTCTTATAGTTTACAGTTTCTACCAAGAATTCCTAGTCACCTGTGGGAGAGTGTATTTGTAAGAGTAAAATGATTCTATATTAAATTCATCTTCCTAGCTTCACATGATCACATTTTAATGATTACAAGGCTGTAAAATTGCTATTTTAATCTTTTTTAGGAATCTTTAGGCTACACAATTTTCTAAATGATATTGTTTTTCAAACCTTTTCATTTTAGTTCTAGGTCATCTTTCACCATTTCATATAATTTAAAATGTAAGTAAATACATATATACTTTTTTTTTTTTTTTTTAAGGGAGGCAACCTTGACACCTTTACTGAATGCATTTTGAGAAGATAAGACCATAGTTCAAAAGTTCATACACATGGAAAACAAAGACAGGCTAACATTCAAATGGAACTACTTATTTACTCATCAGCCATACATAACAAAGCACCTACATCTTCCAAGTACTGTCTTGGCTCAAGTCTGTTTAGCATGTGAAATTTGAGAGATCACAGCAGGTGTTAATTACAGGCCATTCTGGGATGTTTACCTTGTATTACTATATGGAATAAATGGAAGAAACATTACCATGATAGAAATTTCCAGTCCAGCAAGCCAAAATTTCAGAGCATTTACCTGAAGTTCTGTGGCTTTACAGCATATTAAGAGCTCTGTCTGAGGTTAGATTTACATGTAAAATTCTCATCTTTTATGCAGCCATCACAGCTAATTTAGGAAAATTTAATTCTGTGAGCTTTTTTTGAAGCAGTATCTTTTAATTTTTGAAATTATAACCTGTAAAATCACTGGTTTTCTTTGTCCTGTGATTGTAGTATTTTCAAGGCAAGTTAAATGTGTTACATGCTAAGTAAGTTGTTATAGGTGTCAGGCCACACCACAGGAAAAATAAACAGAAATTCTGTTTTCATAGGAGATTTATAATCTGCTTCCATTAACTGGAAGCTCTTTGTTTTCATGTTCATTTATTTGATTTCCTACATTTTAGCAAAATCTCATATTGTCCTTTCCCTAGAAATAATAAAGCAGCCCTTAGATGTTCTGACATGTGCTTAATAGTACTCAAGGTTATACTGTCTGCCCAGAAAACTTAAAATTAAGTTTAGCATGGAAATAAGGAAGAACATAACAATTTGAGTTTTGTGCCTTTAGCGAGAGGATAGAGAAACCCTAAATAATTTCAGAAGTGTTTGAGTATTTCCACAGTCACTCTCAGGAACATGTGCTGCAAAGACTTTCCCTTAAGGAATTCCTTACAGAGCAGCTCTGTTAAACACACTCCAGAGAAGACACTGAAAGACAGGATGACTGTTTACTACATTCTTGAATAAGGTTTGAAATTTGATTACAAAGTAATTCCTCTTCTCTTGCAGTACTTTCATGTCTTTAGTGTCCCAGAAGATATGAGATGCTCCAGTTCTGAAGCAATACAGCATTGTCCTGTGACTTTTCCTGCTATACCAGACCACTGTTACTGATAAAGTGCTCCATAATACAGGTTTGCTAACTGTTTGGATTAAAATCATTTCTTTCTTCTACTGACAGTGAATTCAAGGACTCAGCTTCTGAAAGACATTCAGCAGATGCAGCTCCTGTGAACTCAGTGCTCTGCATTTACAGGAATAAGATATACCAGAGGACAGTTGCTTCCTTTTCCTGAATCTAACATTGTAACTGTAGAAAGCCTCACATATTATACTGAAATGCAGGACATTCCATTGTTTTTCAGTGTTGTGATCTCCATTTCTCTATGTACCACTGAAGTAATACTCTCACCTGGAAGCTGAGAAGGGGTAAAAATATTTCTGAACAAAATTCTATTGTGGTATCCTTATGCTACCTTTATATTTCTTGTATAAAATATGAGACCTTAAATTGCCGATATCTTTTTCAGGGCTTCAGAAGTGGTGAAAAAGGCTTCTGAAGACACAGAAAGAATGAGAAACTAAAGGTTTCAGAAAGCTGTGATTTTCTGTGCACTGGGGAAGTCTATACTAGATGTCTGAGTTGGCCCTTTGGCAGTCTATTCTGTCCTAAGTAAGGAAAACTTCTAAAACCTTTGAGTCTGCCCTGTCAGGAAGTATGGATTTCCTGTATTTCTTAACATACAGCTTTATGGCTTTTCTTAGGATATCTACTTGATGAAACGTGCTCCTAAAAAAGATAAAGGAAGAAGTGTCTTGATTTCATCCTGGAGCCAGCAGGCTTTAACAGGGAAGAGAGAACAGCAGGAAGTTTCTCTCCCCAGTGCTGAAAGCAAATAGAATCAGTTGCTTAACAGATCATCTGGGGCTCATTTGGGATGCCCTTGGAATTACACTTTTTTCCTCCTCAAGAAGAATGTTGATGTTGTAAAAGCTGTGTCAGTCCAATGCAAAACACATCTTCCAGTTGCAAAATTTTACATTTGTTTCATTTTACCTACTCTGAGAATCTAGATTTTCATCTATATTTCATATACCCAAGAGTTATGTTGTACTTGTGCCCCAGAAGGATTTTAGAATTTCAGTGATCTCTTTCCAGATAGAAATGTAGCAAAATAGTATTTAAAGGCAAAGGTAATTTTAGCCTATTTGAAAAACAGTGTATTTCACAGCCTCTCAAATAAATAGAATGACCTCTTCTAAAGCAATATACGTTAGATATGTATGAAAGAATATTTACAAAACACCAAAAACTAATTTGCTCATTAAAGTAACTAAGAAAGTTACATGAAGAGAACAAAGGAGATCTGTAACTGGTCTTTACAGAAACGTTTAATGACTTTTAATGAAATCATATCTCCTTCCCGCTCTTGCAAATTGTCCAAAAACTTTCTGGTGATGCTATCCCTAGCCCAGTTTCACTTGTACTATCTTTGGAGAGAGAATAAAATAAATATTCATTAACCTGTGTTTTTTTAAAATATTATATTAGTTTCCTAATGTACAGGATCTTAGCACATTAAAATTAGTTTGTCTGGAAGGTTTCTGAAAAAACTTCAACAATATCTGGATTTTGGCCCTTGTTCTTGTCTTCTGATGTAAATGCCTCAGGTATAGGCTAGTCTAAGAATATAAGCTTTAGTAGGCTTCTAGAACAAAACAGTGAGAAGTAATAATGCATTTTTTAATCTAAACAGCTATTGGGTAAACATTGATAAGATTTTTATGTGGAGATAGTTATGCTGTAGAAACTGTATTGTTTTCTGCTGTGCAGAGATCCTAACTAGAGATGTCTCTGCTGGAAGAGACTTTTGTACAGATTTCTCAGTGGGCACTTGTAGCTTTGATCTGGGGATAAGGAAGTCATTGTAGATTGAATACTAGTTCTAGCTCCTATCAGATCAGTAGGGTTTGGATTGCACTACTTTTCATTTGTGAAATGTAAAATGGCAGGACAGGTTATAAAAAAGCTCAATATAAAGAAAATAAGAGGGCAAAAAAGAAGGATGCTGCATGTGAGATTGTTTGTGTGGGTCCAATTAACGTTCCTTAACATAAAAGTGAAGTTAAAACATTAGGCAACATTAAAAACTCCAAGACCTCTTCCATATTATGTTTCAGCTTTCAAAGATTGGATGTGACAATCTCTTCGGACATAGCACGCAGTTCAGTGTAAATACAGTGCTTGAAGTAAAGCTTCAAACTTACCATTTGCCTTTGAAGTGAACAATGTGCTCATAAGTGAATCAGATACTTACTCTGTGAGTGTTTCTGACTAACCCTCCATGTTTAGATCCAAAGTCAACATTCTACAAAGCTTCATCATTCTAGCAGAGAGGGAAACCATTGCACTTCAGTCATGAAGATCGTGTTACTGTGTTCTGGGATCAAACCTCTGAATGAACTTATCTGTATGACATTTTAGGAACATCTTGACAAACTTCAAATAATGTCAATGCAGAACAGGTTCAATCTTCAATTTTATAAAGCCTCATTTCCTGAGTTTTGTATTGTCGTGGTTTAAGCCCAGCCGGCAACTTGGAACCACGCAGCCGCTCGCTCACTCCCCCCCCTTTTCCTTCCTCCCCCCGCTCCCGGAGGGATGGGGAGGAGAATCGAAGGAATGTAACTCCCACGGGTTGAGATAACAGCTCTCCAGTAACTAAGGTATAATACAAACCACTACTGCTACCAATAATAATGATAAGAGGAATAACAAGGGAAAAGGACACACCCGCTCACCACCCGCCGACCGATACCCAGCCCGACCCGAGCAGCGATCTGGGCCTTCCGGGTAACTCCCCCCAGTTTATATACTGGGCATGACGTGCTGTGGTATGGAATACCCCTTTGGCCAGTTTGGGTCAGGTGTCCTGCCTCTGCTTCCTCCTGGCTTCCCCTCCTCTCTGGCAAAGCATGAGACTGAGAAAGTCCTTGGTCAGAGTAAACGTTACTTAGCAACAACTAAAAACATCGGTGTTATCAGCATTGTTCCCAGACTGAAAGTCAAAAACACAGCCCTGCACCAGCTACTAAGAAGGAGAAAAAATGACTGCTGTAGCTGAACCCAGGACATGTATTTTAAAATTTTAGGCCTGTATTTATTCTTCCCCAAACACACAAACCTCAGGATCCTCCTGATGGTTTGCTCTTTTATCTAAACAGACAAATACATTGTAACATGAACAATATAGTATAATCATGCTTAAACGTCTTTCCTACCCTTTTTTTCATTATTCATTTTAAGGAATGAGGCCTTAAAGAAGGACCATTTTTTCATTTTATGTACCACATCTAGTATTACATGGCTCAGGTATGTTGCCCATCAGGCACTCCTGAAATTAAAGTAATAATGAATAATGAGCTAAAATTTCTGTATATTTACAAAAATAGAAGTCATGCATGCTAACACAAAATCAGGCCCCAATAAAATCGTGAGTTGTTTAGGTTTCTATATTTTCCTTTAATTTTCCCACCATAGTTGGATAAAATGTCCAGGGATACAGATTAATATGCATGTAGAAGCACTGAAATATAATTTATTTTTAAGGCAACTACCTTAATTTTTGTAATTCACTTAGGAATCTGTGTAAAGGTTTTGCATGCATTAAATTATTTTTTCACATTTCTTTCAACCCACAGTGGGACAATCAGCTTCAGGTTTCAGCTATGATTCAGCCTTGATCACAGCACATTATTTTACCCCCACAACTGTCATCTGCTTTTCTTTCTCCAGCTAGAGATGATTGGATTGCTTGCAGCTTTCTTAATTAAAAATCTGCTTATTTTGACTGGACTTAGGTTAAGAAGATTAAAGGATATGGTGAATACACAATTTATGACTGAAATGCAAATATATCTGGGAAGTAAAATAGAAGTGAAGTGTAAGATTAAAGTTTAGTCTTCCCCTTCTGCAAACGTAGCCTGGTATAGCACAGGCCACATTTTCAGTGCAGGCTTTATTGTTAGCTGTAGCCACCCACTTTTCTATTTGCACTGCATGATGATTATTTTCAAGGAATTTTATATGCACCTAGGCAGGCTAGAAAATAGCATGGATACAGAGAGACCAATTGTAAACTTCAGCAGGTGATTTAGGAAAGCATCTTCTGTCTGCAACTTATTACAGAGTCAGCCCAACTTGAGTTTACCATCAATTAACATTTTTTACAATCTCTTCCTCCTGATTTTATGAGAAGTTAGTTTAGACAATAGCAGCTTAACATCAACATATACATTCTGTAAATTGCACTTGCTCTAGACAGCATGCTTTTTATGCAAATAGAGGGAACATACAGTTTGCAATTCCCTTCAAAAAAAAAAGGAAGTAATGTATGGATATGCATTTTATTTGGCATACCTTGTGTATCCTCAGGAACAGAATAAAAAACATGGCAAATCACTAAGACACTGATCATGCAAATGCATGGGATAGCAAGTCCCATCTGAAGCCGTGTAGAACGATCACATGAAGAAAATGAAGAGAATTCATGCTTCCCCTTGTTAAGCACTTGTCGTGCAGTTAGAGAACTTTATGTAAAGGGCACGTGAATTCATACACTCATAGGAAACATTGAATCTGATGAAAGCACTGAACTGAGTTTATCCAATATCCTGGAGTAATTCAGGGATGGATTATATTCACCTGTTCTCTGTCCTTCCCCTTGGTACTGCTGTAGTGCATATGAATTAAATATTTCTTACAAAGAAAAACAATTTTGTGTGTTGGTCAGTTTATTCGTTTCATATCTATTCTCAACTACAGCTAGGAAAAAGCAGAGTTGGACTTGGGATGTAAAATTACAAGACAGCCGGGATACATGAAAGGGGCTGGAATTTCTTCAACTTTTCTGCCTGATGCTTACATCAAAATTTAAGAAAGTTGCTTTTAGCACTTATTTTACATGTTTTTTTTTTTTAATTAAATATGTAGGCATTAAATTGAAATGGTTTTGGTGCTGAAGGAAAAATACCTCTACTTGATATGGAAAGTTGTTAGTTGGATTTTTATTATTTTTTTTCCTAGAAATGAAAGCTGTTTCACCCGGATCAGCTATAAATATGTCACTTCACATTTTTGGTGCAGTCATAAAATTTGAAAATGTAAAAAGTTGTATAACTTTATGTCAAGTACAGATTCCACCTTGATTGAAATGGGAAGATAGGTTGAATAGTGAGATAGACATTTCAATTTTTTCCTTCCTTATGTAAAATAAATGGTGATCTAGTGAATAAGAGGGAATGGATATTTAATAAAGGTGCTACCTTTACCAGAGATCTTGGACAATCAACAGCTGTGAATCAGTTCTTTATTAAAACAAGTGGTAAAAAAGCTGCTGATCCTGACTGGCAAGAACAGAATGGTCTTTATAGTGGCAGGTGCCAGTTTTTGGATTTCCATCGACTGTGTTGTTATGACAACAAGTGCCATAGTAAGAGATACCTGGAAGAACTGGGGACAAGTGGGGCTACCCTCTTCTTTTCTTTGTGTGTGTGTGTGGTTTGTATGTAAATGCTGATTGCTGCTAGCTTCGGTCTGGGAAATACACACTTGAATTCCGGAGTCGTGTGTCTTCCTTTTTCCTAGCTCCTTTTGAGTTTGAGTAATGATACAGATGGAATTCTGTCATGAATCTCTAGTGGGATTGCGTTGACCTACACCTACAGCAGTAAACAGAAATTTTTAAAGACTTAAACACACTTAATGTGCTATGAAACTGGTGACATTTTTTAAGAAAGAAAATTGCTAGGAACTAATAAGAAAACCGTATTTTTAATTGAAGAGATAAAAATGTAATGTTGCAACTTCTAAGCTAAATCTGCATTGTAAATAGAAAATAGTGTAGAAAGAGTTTATATGGAGAAAATAGCTGAAGGTGGTTTCTTTTCCCTTCAAATTTTTTGTAGCACAATTTTTTATTTATTTTAATGTTTTACTAGGTTTCCGGGATATAGAGGATATTTACTGTGCTGTGAAGATCCAGGGTATTCTTTGAGAATTCTGTTTGCAACAACTGAAACATTCTACAGGACAGTTTAGATTTATACAATTCATACTTCTAAGCTTTCCTCCAAAAGATGAACTCCCATTCTTCACACATACATGGCAGCTTATTGCTGCTTCTTCATAGCTACCTTGCTTATGGTAGAAAAAGCTTCTACTGTCTGGCAGGTGAATTGGTTCAGCACATTGCCCCGGGATTTACAATGCCTTTACAATGCCAGCAGTTCTTTGAAGCAGCACTGCAGACAACACTGTGGTTAAATTGCTGTAACAAGACTGATGAGATAATATCAGAGCCCACAGGTGATATAACACATGCAAGCATTTTATGAATATTTCTAAAATACAAAAGAGGATCTGTGGAGATCCATGGGCTTCAAGTCTCCTTAATCTTGAGGTGCAAGAAAAAAAGAAATCCAGAGATTGACATGCCTAATTTTCAGTTTTTTACTGTTAGCAGATTATGTTGAACTTTCGGACTTCTTAGATGCTAAGTGCTTCAGATCATTACAGATCAGTCAGAAACATCCTTCTCTTCATACTGAAGTTCTACTTATTTAAGAATCCACCACATGAGGAAATACAATATTATCCACAGAAAAAGAAACTACAATCCAAGTAAGAAGAGCCTTCAGGGAAATGTACCTTCTGATTTTTGTGTATTTTAACTAGTAAATGGATGATGCGCAGTTGTAGTCTCAAAGAAATACCTTAAGATAATGATGAATTTAAGCGTACCTCAGCATCATGCTTAATTTTAAAAACAGTGTCAGTATAAAAATCTGTATCATGAGTTTTCTACTCGCAGGCTGGTGATCAATGAACTCATATAACAAGCTGGTTCATCTCAGCTATGAATGTATGTGTATAGCAACATCTGGGCAACCCATCAAAAGTGTGACCAGCAGGTTGAAGGAGGTGATCCTGCCCCTCTATTCTGCTCTCGTGAGACCCCGCTTGGAGTGATGTGTGCATTTCTGGTGTCCTTAACATAAAAAGGACATGGAGCTGTTGGAGCAAGTCCAGAGGAGGGCCACAGGGATGATAAGAGGGCTGGAGCACCTCCTGTATGAAGACAGGCTGAGAAAGCTGGGACTGTTCAGCCTGGAGAACAGAAGGCTGTGTGGAGACCTCAAAGCAGTCTTCCAGTATCTGAAGGGGGCCTGTGAGGATGCTGGAGAGGGACTTTTCATCATGGACTGTAGCGATAGGACAAGGGGTAATGGATTCAAACTTAGACAGGGAAGTTCAGGATAGATATTATGAAGAAGTTCTTTACTGTGAAGGTGATGAGGCACTGGAACAGGTTGCCCAAAGAAGTGGTAAATGCTCCATCCCTAGCAGTGTTCAAGGCCAGGTTGGGCAGAGCCTTGGATGACATGGTCTAGGGTGAGGTATCCCTGCCCATGGCAGGGCGCTTGGAACTAGATGATCTTAAGGTCCTTTCCAACCCTAATCATTCTATGGTTTTATGATTCTATGATGACTATGTTACAAGCAAAGTATTAATCTAGATGGAAGCTGCTAAAATTTTAAAAACAAACAAATGGATTTATTCACTTTATGAAAGACTAAAGATGTGAAAACTAATTCTTTTAGCAATATATTAAATATTGTTTGATTCCTAGCAGTGAGAAAAAAAATCTACATTTTAATTCTAATCTTTCTATTTCTTTCACACCTGGCTTCCCAAAGATGAAGAGGCAATTTTTTGTCAGAATCTCAGCCTCTCATAGGACAATTTCAAATCCACAGGAAAACCCACTTTCTCTAAAAAACCTCAAAACCACTTCGATAAGACAAGGTATAATGATCTGTATATTCAGTTACTGAAAATCTGTCATGTACTGTAAGTGTAAAGTTAAATAAGGACTTCAAAACCTCTTTAATTATATTCTTTGCATTTACCTGTCCTAATGATACCCTAATGAAAAGTAAAGTTTAACATTGTAATTTTCACAACTTTTAACAGATGTACAAATGCAGTTCCCATAATTTTTAATTTTTTCCTGTGGATTTCATTATTTCATGGAATTGTAATAAAAGAGAATAGCAAATACGTGGAGGTTGCAAAGCAAGTATGCTTTGTGAGATTTTTTTGAAACAATACCCAAGCTGCTGAGGGATTTCTTATTTTCTTCAACCTTGACTACCTAAATGCCTTTAAAAATGTGTCTCCAAATCCCTTAGGTGGTTTATAAAATTTAATTCTCAATTTTTGCACTTCACAATTCAGTCTTTCAAGAAATAACAGATGCGTAAAGCAGTCCCAACCGTAACAGAAAAATAAACAAAGTTATTTTCCTAAAGCCTTCAGAAAACCCTCTCTCCCTGTATTTCAGAGCAATTACAGAAGTTTATAGCCTTTCTGTAATCACAACCTCATATTTTCATATTAGCAATGTGGAGTTGTACCAAAGTTTCAGTATTTATTAAAAAAAAAAATGTTTGCAATATCCTGATATCCCATTCGAATTAATATAATTCGAATAACAGCTAGTATTCTCAATTCAATGGTTGGAATAATTTCTTTATGAATCTATAGCATATCTGAAATCAGTGTTCCCAGTACACTTTGAATATGTCTATTGAGAATTCTGGTATCTGACCACAAAAGAAATGGAAAATAAAAATGAAATTAATAGTCTCTCTATATAAAATCTCAATGGATAAATATGTTTTTGAGAGAGCTGTTCTCCAAATTAAGACATCAGTGCATTATGTTTACTGGAAGCCTATGTTTATGTTTTCTTCTAGCACTGGAAGGAAAGTTTGGGAGATTCAGATGAAAGGTCTTTCTTTTCTTGTAATGTATGATTGAATCATTTTTATGTCATAGTTTTTTCAATGCCTGTTCACTCAGAATATTTTGCTGCCTGCAACAGTATGTAAGCAAGAGAGGCTTTGTGGCTGACTGCCACAAATTCTTTTACTTTATCATAATATTAACATGGCAAAATTAATGGTCCTTTATTTCAAGCTCCAAGACAAGCAGCGTTGTAATGGCAAGCATTTAAATAATTATAAGAAAAGTATAGATTATACTTCTGTTGTAATTCTTTGAAGGGAATTAAAACTTTATTTGGAAAAAGACCACAAGTTATTAACGTGGTTACTTTGTGTCTTATTCAGAGGTCATCTTGCTATAACAGGCGTAACAGGATATATGTGACTATCTTCTGTTTTTACCTCTCAGAGCCTGGTGTATTATTTTAAAATAAAATGAATGGCAATTTGGTTCAGTATGTTGGGCTATGAGTTATGGCAGTCAGAAAGCTGCTGAATACTTGATTTATCCACTTCTTTTATGGACATTACCGATGGTGTCAGGATAAAGGTTAGTTGATGGTAGTAACACCTTAAACCACTATCATTAACACAAGCTTGAAAAATGTTTGCAAAGAAATACAAATCTCATCAAGCTTTTAAGGTTTAGGTCTGATTCTTCTTCTTCTGGTATATACTTCATACTGATGAGACACTGACAATTTTTTTTGAATCCTAGATACTTTTTATTTCTATAGAACATGTGCTCTTTACCTCCTTTCTATCAACCATGCAATTTACATGATTTTTTAAAAAAATCTTTCTCGTGTCTTTATTATTACTGAGATTTAGCTTATCTAAATATAAGTTACCTTGTTCCATTCATTTAATATCTATTTGGAAGACAATCTAGTGGTTTTAAACATACATAAAAACAAAGAAGGAAAACCTCCCAGACTTAAAACATGCTATTACAAATTTTAATTTTGCCTGGAGTTTTTACATTGTGAGTAGAGGAAAGATAATGTAAAAGCAAAAGGTGAACTGAAACTTTTATCTATGTCATGATCTAGGACAGTAGGAAAAACATACAAGTGTACTTAGTTTAGTTGGATTTTACTCTAACTGTAAATATGGATGCAAATTCTAGAAGCCATCTCTACAGCACTTTTTACAAATGCGACTGCACTGCTCTGATTTTTTTCCATTTTTTTTCTTTTCTTCTCCCGTGTGAAGCAAAAACATTGATTTAGTTAAAATTTAAATTCCTCTGATAGACATATGAGGTTTTGTGTGGAAGCTACAAGACAGTTAATGTTTGTTAAAGCAATATTGTTTTAAAACTGATACTTCACTGTGTAACAGTCAGTAAGAGATGTGCAAACTGTACCTTTTTTTTAATTTTACAGGATCTGTAGCATATATCTTCTTATTTTAAGCTTGTTCAAGGAATCTTATATAAATATATAATTGTGATACTAATTTTAAATAAAACTGCAGTTTTATTTATTTTATGTATAATAATCTGAGGTCTTAGTTCAGTGGGACTTAACCAAAATAGGGAATTCCAAATATGGAAATAAGTTCCATACTACATATCCTAATTTAGATGCTTATGTGCATTATATCCCTACGCGTTTATAGTATCATTTAGGATGCCCTAAATTATTTTGAGATATATGCCTGGAACTGATATGTAAGAAAGGCTTTTTGAGAAATCTGCATTCTTTGGAAGAGATACTATCTCAAATTTCAGTATGTTGTGGGCAGCTGACTGAAATCATCAGTTAACACCCTTAACAACTTGAAAAGCTACGTATATGAGCAGCCATGACATTTCTAATCTACGGTGAGCAGGATCACTCACTTCACTGCCTGCATTTCTTAAATTTCCTTTGTCTCCACCAGGAGTTTGGACACTTGATTACCTCCTAAAAGATGCCAGCCCATAGCCACATAGTTTTAAGTATCTTCATCAGGAGCTGAAATTCGCTACTGGGTACAGCTTTGTGAAACAGGTGTTTGGTGGTATTTCATGTTCTGCAGTGTCCTGG
>NW_009912243.1:0-12280 GCF_000696875.1 Nestor notabilis
AACCCTAACTATTCTATGATTCTATGATACTCAGCCCACTGAAAAATCCCACTGCAGCTGGCAAATGCTTAGTGAACTCTGAACCACTGCCACTAGATTACTAGGGGGAGAAAAAGGGAAAACTTATCAAGAAAACCCAACAAGCTGATTTCAAGATAGTTGGTATGTTTTAAGGGGCTGCAGCCAAATACCATTTGAAAGTCTTCTATCTGTACAATCTCTCTGGGCAACCTGCTCTGCAGCTTCACTGGCCTCATGCTGATGGAAGTTTCTTTTACCCAAACTGAACATCTCTTGTTTCAACATATGTCTGCTGTCTCTTATGCTCCCACCACACACCACTGTGCAGTCTTCTCAACACGCTCCTCACAGACACTAGGGAGGCTCCCCTTTGGTGCCCTGAAGCCAGTTCTTCTCCTGACTTGTTCAGCCAGCTACCTCAGCCTCTTTACACAAGTCAAGTGCTCCAGCCCCTGATGATCTTGGCAGCCCTCCACTGAACTCCAGTTTGCCTATGTCCTTCTTGTATTTGGAGAATTCAAACTGGACATTGGCATGCAGGTAATCATTTTGTATTGGCAGTAGCTGGACACGTTGATTGACCTTTCATCATTCCTTTCCCATCCTACATATCTTTTATCTTGAATATGAAGAAAACATTGGTTCTCTCACTTTCAAGCAGATTGTGTCAACTTGCTTACTAAGCAGATAAATTCAGCATTGTGGAACACTGATGTGCACCTAGCTCTGGCCCTACAGATAAAACTGAATCTATGTATGTGGTCTGTAAGCTGGAAGCTAAAGTCTACCAAAACATATCCTTGACGAGATGTGAAGTGTTTTAGTAACCACCTCCCAGGAAAAAAAACCCAACTAATTTTCTCTCTCCATTGAGGAAACAATCATGAGAGGATTTGTAGAGATTCCCTCTTCCCTACATTTCAACCTTCAGGTATATCTACAGGATAACATATTTTCTGTTCCAATCATCCTATAGAATCTTCTGGAAATAAATCCTTTACAAAAGGGAACAGAAGAGAAATTATCTGAAAAGTAAAAAGTTCTGTTTTCCACTTCCCCCCTTCATCTCTTCCCTCTAATGATATTACAAACAACATGATGTTAAATGCTCTGGAAGTCATTTTACCTTTTTATGCAAGTATGATTTTTGCAATCTCCAAACATGTGACAAATGTAATTATGCCTGAAAGAAATAAACTACCTCTTCTAACAGAGGCTGGAAGAATACTAAAACATGATCTGCACTAGTGTTAAACTAATAACCGTGACACCCCTCATGCCTCTAGAATTCTGTTCATGTCAGCATTTACATTAGGAACCCCTTATCTGAGGGGTTTATAACTCTGTTCTATGTGAGTTAGCTACTCATGGGAGTGCACAACATGGTTGTTAATGAGTTTGTTAGTGGCATTTTCCTAAAAATGGCTTAAATTTAAGTTTGAAGTTTTTGCAACTCCCTTGTCTGTTACATGATGTAAATCATGAGCAATTTGTGACTAAAATAAGACAACACAATAAGATAAAACCCATGTAAAATGTGATTTGTATGCCTGAATTTTAAAATGGGTATTTTACAAAGTCTGGATACAAGAGTTGGGGTATATAGTAATCACCTTCAGTATCTTCATACACAGACATGATGTTAGGGATTTCTGGAAAAGAAGTAAGGTTCCCAAGGAAAAAAAAAAAAAAAAAAAACAACCAAAAACCCTTAATACCATCATGAGTAGGAAAAGAGTTTTATAAACATGGGATGTCAATTGAGATTTTGGCAACACAGTCATTATAATACACCAGTGTTGCAAATTTCATATGTGAACACATTTATCTAGCAAAACTTTGGTGTGCTTTCTAGTATCTGTAAAAGTACTTACATACCCTAGAAATCTGCAGATAACCTGTCTACTTAAGTACATCAATGATCTTGGGCAACATGAGAAATTCACTGGAAATGCTTGAGAATGCAGACTCTCAGGGCTGAAAACTAGCAAAACAAAATATTATTACCTTGGATCATGCTGGGACATGACATAAATTGTGGTCTTACATTATAGCTACTTTTTTATTTATATATAAATCTATGCACTTATAGCATTTAGTACCTATGTAACTGAGCTCAAGTTTTACAGCTTACACACACACACAAAAAAGCTATTTATTCCAAGGGCCGCTTTCACTCAATCAGAAAATCAGTATTTAAAGAAAGGTGATAAGGACTAGCTTAAGACAGGGTTCTCTTTTACCCAATCTGAAACAATATTGCTAATATATCAGAAAAAGAAAAGAAAAGAAGACAGAATTCCTTGCTCGCAAAAGCAGTTTGAAAATGTAGAACTTGCACTAATGATACTGAAGACAAATTTTAGTCCAAAAATCCTTGATTAATACAAATAGCAGAGGAAGAAACAATACTGCTGTAACTGCATACAATACCTCAAGTATCTTTTGGTGTGGGTGTAGCACATCTTTGTAATCAATCATACACAATCTGTACCATTAACATGAAGTCCTGTTCCTGATTAGAACTGTCTGCTAATGCAGGCTGAATTCCTGCCTACTCTCAGACTTATTTTATTAAAGCGGTGTTACAAATTATATTTTTCTTTCCTTTTTTTTCCCCCCCCTCAACTAGAAGTAATAAAAGAAGAATAGAGAGGAATGCAAGAGTGTTGGGGGCTTAGAAAATGAGAGATGCAACCAACATTCCCATTGGCAAGTGGCTAGGATTTGTCTGTATTTGACACTGCTGCTATCAGCTACTATCACTCTCTTGCTGATCTGTTTACATGTCTCACTTCCTAGTTATGTTGTGCTTTCCAGCCTGTCAACTCCTTGGAGCAAGACCAGTTTACATATTGAGCGTGTTGAGTATAAAGGGTGTCGCCTACTCAGTTTTGGCCTTTGAGTGCTCTGCAATATGAAATGTTAAATCATAACCAGTCTGAAAGCCTACCTTGAAATACGGAAGGCCTTACTGCATTCCACCAGAATAGCACAAAAGTCCCTGTAAATCACAAAGTGGCAATTTAGTGCCCATTTTTACTTTTAAGTATGAGTTAAATGAAGAAAACAGTAAATGCTGGAGGCTGAACTATATATCTGCACATACAAATAAAGGAAAGAGATCCCGTGAGAAATCTTTAAAAAAAATCATATAGAGCAAAAGACGGGGAAAAGTCCTTTAATGCTAGGAATATTTTTTGTGCGACTTGTTTTTAATTATGTTCCTGATGTTTTAATTACATTGCTAAGGATTTATACAGCTGTCATGGTTAAACAAAATAGAGACTCTAATCTCTGCAACATTATCTGGAATACATGTTATTCTCTGCAGTCAGGAACAATTTTATGAAGCAATTTCTAAAGAGGTCTGTATAGAGCAAAATTTCTCATCAAGACAAAGAGGTTAACTCATGTTGTGGGAGCTGATTTCAACAGCAGTGCTATGAAAAGAAATAAATCATTAACAAAAATGGGGACCTATTAAAATCAAGCTTTCTGTACCCATGCAAGAGTTCTGCAAGATTGGCATAGGCCCAGAAAACACTGGAGGCAGAGTTCATTTCTTGATGGAAAAGGTAAGTGCATGATGGATGAAAAGTCAGGTCCTAAATAAGTCAGAAAAGAAAAACGCATGTGTGATGTTTTATTCATGTATTTTACTGAAAGTACAGCTAAAGTATTTGTCTGAATTTTCCAAATACTTGTTGTCATTAAATGCAGGACAGATGATGCATATGTATTTTGCATTCTGAGTATAGTTGGAAATACTGAAAAACTGTCCTGAATAGAAGAATCACATAACTTGTAAGAAAATTTCAGATAAGCCAAATGAGGCTTTGAGGCTTGAGAGCTTTTGCTTTTCACTTCAGTTGGAATACTGGAAGATACTGAGAAAAAGAAAAATGAAGATGACTGCTTTTACACCTTTTCTCTATTTAAGTGTACACACACTTGATTATGAACATTCAGAATTAGTTGGGCAGTTCATACAGAAATGATCTAAAGCAAATGCATCTACAAACATCTATTTGTAGCAAGGAAGTCGACAATACTGAAAAACTATTATTTGACTTCTGAAATATTTCTGCTAGTGTATTTGAAATAAAATTAATTATCAGGATGGAAAATACAGATTAATAGGAAATTTGGTATGAAGCAGCAATGAAATGGTATATGACTTAAAGATACTTTTTTCTAATATCCAAGCTGCTTTAATTAGGGCCTAGTCTTTCATCACTTTTATCACTTTCACTTGATCGATTTTATTGAAGTATTTTTCAAGAGATTTTTCTGAACCTTAAGTAATAAACACTTTATGTAAATTTTCTGTAATAATTTTCTCTATATCAGTGACTCCAGAAACCAGTGATTAAATACTATTAAATTCCAGATTAAACACAGAACATAAACAAGTTTTTGCTGCTATTATTCCTGTTGTTGTGTGGATCAGAGATTACGGGTGACAACTGAATATGAAAATTAAAATGACCTTAATTAAAAAGGAAGTTTGAATACCCCCATAAATTTATAAAATAAAAAGTGGCATTTTGTTACAAGGATGCATGTTCAGTTACATCCTGAAGACTTGATAGGGTAGATATCATTCAAGATACATGACAAAGCATTCTTTATTTAAACTACTATTCACAGCACTAGTTTCAGTGCAGTACACTTCACCTAAATTAATATTTTATGCCTTCCATTATTCCATCATTCCATCTTCTTTTTAAAAAATTCAGTTGAAAAACAGAACAAGCATAATATTTAAATTTAGTTTGACATCAGTCTAAATTCTAGTCTATTTCCAAGTGTAAAAGCTTTTGCTGTCTTGCATGGGAAGAAAAAAATACTGGTAAGGCAGGTAAAAATCTTTATTCTGTAGTTAGTCACTCAGCTCTGTTTAGAAGAAAGAGGAAAAGCAAAAAAAACAGTTCTTCTCTTGCAAATAGTTATTTCATCCAAAATTTGTTTCAAATGCCCTGTAAGAACATTTTAGTGGAGAGATTCACTCTGAGGTGTAATATATACAAAAAAATACAGTACTTTGTTGTTCAAATCACCTATAATTTCTGTTTTAATGTATCACAGATATTAAAACACCTTTTGAGATTTTAGTTGAACAATAAATTTCATTTTGAGCGCAGTGTCTCCAACCTGACATGTTATATACAACACAATGAGCTTTAAAATGACTAAGAATGAGAAAGGTGAATCCAGTCAAGTCATTCATCATTCAAGGAACCATCATGAGACAGAAAAACAAAGAATATCAAGAATCTGGAATTTAACTTAATTTACAGTATTCATCAATATTAAGTCTCTTCCCCAGTAACACATACTCTAAAACAGAGTGTAAGCCTTTCAAAAGGTAAGGGCCTGGATTATATTCTTTTTGTTTTCCCCCCTTCCCCCCCAAAAAATGGTACTTAAACATCCAGGACGAAGCCAGCAGGAGTTAGGGAGCTCAACTGTAGCCAAACTGTATTTCTGGACAAGACTGTCATTGCCTATGAGGTGAGCCTTTGTGCAAGGAAGAGGGTTTATTATACTGCATCCTCTGAAGACACAGTGTCTTGCAGTTTGCAACTCTACATCATGGAAGTCATTAAGAACAATCAACCTGCTCCTTGTCTTTGTCACCCCTACCAGGTTCTGGCAGTTAGCAGCACATGCTTCCGGTATTTTATATTTTGATAGTTTTCATTATCTAACAAGCCAGTAGAGGGGAAAAAATTAAATATAATCCCATACGTTTGTTTCAAAACTTTGCAACTTTATGATTCACTCTAGCATCAGAGCAAATTGTAATTAATTTCATTTACATTCTACTTACATAATTATTTATACTTAATATTTATATAATATCTGCTTTTATTTATAGACAAATCTATCTATATTCAATAATCATATAATTAGAAAACTATTAATCACCATCTTTTGCTCAGAAGACATTGCATTATTTCTGTTTGTCACTGAAAAAAAAGAGAGTTCATTATTTCCAGGTGTCATCACCTTCAACTTCAGTAACTGGTAACTTGGAAAATTTCTTCCTTAATTAACCACAGTTTGTTTTTTTGTTGTGTGGGGTTTTTTCTGTTGTTTTGGGGGTGGGGGGGTGTTGTTTTGGTTTGGTTTGTTTTTTGCTTGTTTTGATTGTTTGGGTTTTTTTTTCCCAGAATGTGCAATTTCCACCTAACTGAAATTTGAGAAAACTGGAAATTCTTTATCTTGAATGTAAACTGTCATAAAACTAAATAACTCAGTACTTTGGCTCTAAATTTGTGTTATTTCAACTCCATTAGAGTTAGACTAATGTACCTGTTAACATATCAGAAGGAAAAGAAATACCCAAACCCAGATTTAACCAAGTAAGACAATACCTGAAGGTGTAATTCGCACTTATTTGTTTGTTTTGACCCTAAGACCATACAGTAAGTCTGACTCTCTGAGAGCTAGGTACTGACATGCAAGCAACAAAGTTTCCTGACAAGTCTCTAGATTATGGATTCTGTTTTTCAACAAGATAATTTCAGACTTCATTTTGATTCTTTCTTAACTCACTCTTTTCCCACATTTAATGTACTTGAAATACAACATATAACTGATAAATGGCAAAATCTTTATGAACAAGCCCTGGGTATTTTTATGCAAGTTTCAAACTGAACAGGTACAAAAGCTGAAAAATAGAAGTCTGTAACAAACAGTCTGAGTATTTCTGTTGGTCTGCCTGAGTGGGAATTCACATATAAATGAAAGTAAAAAATGAATGGCACTATGGGAAAGGAGAAAGCATCAACAAACACAAGATACTGCATCACTGTTTCAGAAGGAGTTTTAAGGACATTAAAAAGATCTGCTGCCTGGACGAGTGTGTGTAAATGAGCTGCTGATTTTACTTAGGCTGCTCAGATTTAAGATAATTAATCTCAGAAAACATCATTACTGAACACTCAACTAACACCCTTCTCTCTTTTTAGATCTCTATTTTGCAGAAGAGGAGAGGCCTCTGTCTTTAACAGAGCTGGGGACATAAGACAGCTGTTGCTAATCACAGCCTTTGATCTTATTTTCCTGTTATATGAACCAGCAATTTTAGAAATCAGACCAGAGGCACTTGAGTAGAGGCAATTTTATAATACTTATTCTGCAACTTCAAGAGCTGTTTAGAGACTAAAAGCCATTTGCGTTCAGTTAACTCTTGTTCAAAACATAAAATGCAGCTTCTGACCCCACAGTTATTACTGAATGGATCTACCCTCAAGGCCATAATAAACCTTTAGGCCAAGGGTTACTTTGGAGCAATTTGTGGTTTTACATGTAGTTAAAATAAGAGCAAATACATGTAAAAGACTGGTCTCATTCCTAAACAGAGAGTCTGTAAACCACATGAATTATTTTTTTATTTAGTTGGCCAGAATTTTTTTCCGAACTTTTATGCTCTTGGATACTTTCTTCAGATTTACAGGACCCTGCTCAGCCAGCACTGACCAAAAAAAGCTTATAGCAAACAATGAATGAATAACTTAAAATACAACTTTTTAAGATGTCATCTCTCAGGTGGAATCATACAGCAATTCTCTTAACTGTTTATAAGCACAGGTCTCATCAACTGCTTTTATTACCATATTCTGCTAAATGTATATAATTAAGGGGGGGAGGGTTAACCCAATTTCTACTTGTTTTTTATTATTTATAAAACAATATGAAGCACCACTGTCTATTATTATCCTAATATATACAATTCATCAAGAAAAGACAAGACACTACACTACAGCAATCAGCAGTTTGATACAAATGGCAAATGCGTCCTTGCAGGATGGTTACTAGAAGGTAGCAGGAAACCTGCAGTTCTTAGAATAATTCCATGCCAAGCATGGAAAATACTGCAAGCAAATCAACTACAGAAACTTTCTAAGAGTGTATTTTGCATTGCTGAATGAGTGCTGCATTTCCACCGCACTTTGTTTTTTTCCCTTCATTGCTCAAAATCTGTAGAAATGCTTTATATCTTTTACTACTCATTAATATAACAAGCTCATTAAAGTAAATGAAGGTTAATTTAATCATATTCAGGCACTATATTGTATATATTATTGCATCTGTCTTTTAAATACTTTGTCTTTCATTCTACTATCTTCATCAAATAGTATTCTGAATAATTATCACACTGATGTTACAAAGTTACAGCCCCATTACACTCCCATTAAGAACTTCAGGTCACTTACAGCATTTACACAAAATACCATAAATCTAGTCAAAGAACCTCAGGCTATGCAACAAGAAAGTAATTTCTCATAGCACTGTGTGCATTTCTAAGGTCTTTACCATTTGGGTGATTATCTCAGTTTTATATTCACTAGTCAGGAGGTAAATGTCAGCTGGAATCACTGAATCTCAGTTCTTTACACCTTTCATTTTGTTTGATAGGCTTTGCACCCATTCTAATTTATTGCTCTTACTGATAAAAGTATAAAGCAAAAAGCTGAGACCATAATCAAGGCTAGTGGTGAACCAAATATCATGTGATAATAAATCAGTAAGAACAAATACTCTGGAGGTAAATTGAGATGCTTACTATTTCAGTTTGAATACTAATCAAATAACTGTTTAGGTAAAATAAAACACTGTACACTAAAAAAAAAAAACAAAAAAACAAAAAAAACCAAAAAACAACAAGAAAACCCAAACCCAACCAAACATTTTTGTCTTTCATGCAAAATAAAAACTTACTTAAACTTCAGAAAAGCTGCTGAATTTGGGGCTCTTTTACAATAACAAAAAATGCTTTTTTAATCGTAATATGTAGCAGTGACAAGTACAAATTACGAAGAAATTATGAGGTGGAAAGACATTTAAATTTTATACACAGGGACATACACTGTCAAAGTCATAGCTCGTAGTAATCTTGCTACTTTACTTTAAAAGTTAATACACCAGAGAAAACCCCTTAACTCCTGTATGAGGAAGCTGTTGACTTTTCAGAGTTATTGAAGCATTGTCTCTTTATTCTAGTAGAATACTTTTTTAGTTAACTGGACTTCTATTTTCTAAAAATGATGGTACATGTGAAAAAACAATTATGAGAAAACATGTCCACAGCTTGCCTAACCTAAAGACCAGCTACAAAAGCTACTTGAAATAAAAAAAAATTGTCATTCACTTCAACAGCTTCTCTGAAAGGCCCTGAAACAGAAATTAGAACATGTAATAGATAATAACAGATAAATTCAAAGAGAAGCTTCATTTCTAGTTTGTTTATTTTTAATATCATGAAGACTGCATACTAAGAGTCAATAAAAATAGTTAAGCGTATGACTTTTTTATTGTTCTATTAAGAAAGATTAAACAAGTGTTAAGACTATATTTACAGTACCTTAGGATATTGTTTGACAGGGATCAGAACTCTTTCTGACAGCTTTATGTTTTTGTTGCTGATAACATCAAGATATTTCTTTTCTTCATCTTCCTTCTTGCCTTCAGAACCCTGAAATTTTTCAATTTCTGAAAAATATAAGAAGAGAGCAATCAGTGACAAGGTATTTGTCATTGTCAGAAATTTTAAACTTACACATTATAATACAGACTGTGCACCGAACACCTGTGTTGTTTGCACTCACATGACATGCACTGCTGTCTTTCATAAACCTGGACTGTCACCTCTGCCTCTCAGCACTGGTGACAGTCCACTGGTCATACTCCTCAACTAATTCTCCTCCAGCTGAAACTGAAGGCAAATGATCTCAGTGGGAGCAGGAAAAAATGTGACTTATGATTTCATCTATCTTTTAAACTCTATCTTTTAAAGTCTTTTAAAGACTATCACATCATCACAGCTTAATGCTCTTTTTTAACTGTGACCTACCAGAACTAAGCTGGATTCTATTGCAAAGGCTAACTTTAACTAAGAGTAGAAAAAACCTGAAGCATCATCTTGTTGTAATTGAGTTTCCATTCAAATGCTTCTGAATTATTTAAAGGTTGCACGAAATAAGAAATAATGCTAATTCCTGCACAAAACAATTCTTCATGAAAGAAATGCAGTAAGTCATCATTCTATATATAGTATTGATGGCATGTAGAATATTCGATAGAATTTGAAAAAACAGACCCAAAATATATTCAACTTGAATACTTTGAGTTCTTTATTCAAAGCTTTATAAGCAACAGATCGTAACAAACAATTGAACTTACTACCCTGAAAAGAACATCTCATACAGTACATGAGAGCTTCCTCATAGTACAGGTACTACTGAAAAAGCTGCATTTGCAGCAGTATCATTACTGACAGCGAAGAAAATTGCAATGTTTATAATGAGTTAATTATAACTGAAATATAGCTAAAAAGGGACAGCTGTGGGTCTGAGAAACATGCAGTTTTAAGGCCCAGAAAGCAAGCATGGAGAAGAGCAACACGGCAGCAGCAATATGTACCACATATACAGGTTTCTTTGACTTAAAACAAGGATAAGGAAAATGTATGTAAGAGAATAGCCCATATTACCATTGGTTCATTAACGTTTATGCTGCTTATTCTAGACCAAATTATTTAAAGCCTTCACCAGCAGACACATCTAGAATGTCACAAGCTCTTTTAAAACCTCTCAGGGAACACACCTCAAAGAACTCATGAGATACTCCCTAATTCAGGATTAAAAAGTTATTTTAATTATCACTGAAAGCATCAGGAGGAGAAGTTTCATTTTTGTAAAATACTTGAATATACCTTGAAAAACATGTGGTATGTTGCATTCAGTGGGAGAGAGGAATGTGGAAAGCAGCAAGCATCAATTATGCATGAGCTTACAAAGCAATATTCTGCAGTAAAATACTTACTTCAGGCAGGTTTAATAGACAGGAAGCCCTTTTAAAATAGCTCCAACACAATTATACAAAGGTTTGTGCTATGGGGATGCAGAGGGGAGAGACAAAGGTGAACAAAAAAGGGAAAAGCGCTGCAAGTGCAGTAAGTATTAGAATTAAATGAAGGCATTTCTCAGGTGCATGGAAAACACCAGTGAGATAATTTTCGAAGGCAAGTAAGTAAAGCATATCTATTTCTATACATATATTAAACTAGAATCATAAAATCATTTAGTTTGGAACAGACTTTTAAGGTCATCAAGTCTTACTGTTAACCTAACCAGAGGCCATCCGGCCCAACCTCCCCTGCTGAAGCAGAGCCACCTATAGAGACAGTGGCCTAGGACCACAGCGAGACAGCTTTTTAGTATCTTGGGGGAGGGAGACTCCACAAGCTCCCTGGGCAACCTATGCCAGTGCTCGGTCATCCTCATAGTAAAAAAAGGCTTCACAATGTTGAAAACTGATCTTCAGCTCTCACCAGGCTTGTAGCTGTAAAACTCTGGAAATACTGTCAGCCTGTTTACGACTTTTTTAAAGGGAATAGCTGCTTCTTCCTTCACTGATTTAGCATAAAATGGAATAGCTGAGTGAGTAGCTCTTTACTTTTTCAAAACTATCTGCTTTACTCTTACAGTGCCAATAAAATGATGTTAATTACAGTTCACTTCAAAGTACTTGACACCGATTACAAAACTTCTGTCATGAATATAGTTTTTCCATTAAAATTAGGCATTCCACAGTAAAAACATCTTTTTGCTACTCTCACAGTCATGTCAAAACTCATCAAAAAATAATGTTCTTCTCGTCAGCCTGTCCAACCTACCAAAAAATGAAATCTACACATCCCTTTCTGCTTTGCCTCCCACATAAAGGAATTATGCAAGCCTACCCTGCATCTTACTGTGGTGGATTGACTTTGGCTGGACACCAGGTGCCCACAAAGGCCGCTCTATCACTCCACTTCTCAGCTGGACAGGGGAGAGGAAATACAACAAAAGGCTCATGGGTCAAGATAAGGACAGGGAGAGATCACTCAACAATTACCATCATGGGCAAAACAGGCTTGACCTGAGGAAACTACTACAGATCATATCAGAGTAGGGTTATGAGAAATAAAATCTTAAAACACCTTCCCCAACCTCTCCCTTCTTCCCATGCTCAACTCTACTTTCAAATTCTCCACTTCCTCCCCCCAGGCAGCACAGGGGAATGGGGGTTGTGGTCAGTCATCACACATTGTCTCTGCTGCTCCTTCCTCACACTCTTCCTCTGCTCCATTGTGGGGTCCCTCCCATGTGAGACAGTCCCCCACAAGCTGCTCCAGTGTGTTTCCTTCCCACAGGCTGCAGTTCTTCACAAACTGCTCTAGTGTGGGGTCCTGAACGTGCTGCAG
>NW_009912243.1:12734-22784 GCF_000696875.1 Nestor notabilis
GGGCACAGCCTGCCTCACCATGGGCTGCACCATGGGCTGCAGGGGAACCTCTGCTCCAGCACCTGGAGCACCTCCTGCCCTCCTGCACTGACCTTGGTGTCTGCAGAGCTGGTTCTCTCATGTTCTCACTCCTCTCTCTGGCTGTAATTGCTCCTGTGTAGTAACTTTTTCCCTTTCTTAAACACGCTACCCCAGAGGCACTATCAACATCGCTGATGGGTCTGGCCTTGGCTAGTGGCAAGTCCATCTTGGAGCCAGTACTGCATTTTCATTTCGAGACTATGTGGAAGTTCTGGAACAGAAGTGGTGTCCTTGCTCAAGTTAATGGTAGACTACTACAACTATGCTTTTCAGACCTTACTAGTATGTGAAGAACAGTTTACAGGTCTACCAAGAGTGAAACATCCTGTGGGACTTTCAATTGGTTTCACTTCCATGCTTAACTCATTCCAGCCCTCATGCTTTTGTTTTGCTTGTTAGTTTTCTGTGCAGTCACTTATAAATCCCATGAAGGGGAAAAAAATAAAAAAAAAAATATAGAGATGGTAGCCTCATGGATGATAGACTCCCATGAGGCAAACCTCAATCTTCATGAGCACATAGAAACATCCAAATCTTCCCACATCAGGCGACCTGGATGAGATTTGAGTCATTGAATCACAAAATGGTTGAGGTGGGAAGGGACCTCCAGAGGTCATCTGGTCGAACCTTCCAACCTCCCCTGATGAACCATTTCTGCCCTGGTAGCAGCAGTAACAATGGCTTATTAGAAAACCTTAAAAAGCTGTACAGTTGCAATCCTGAATGCCTACAATGATGTTAAAATCACAAAATCCCAGTGTATTTTTAAGCCAGCAAATACTCAAAATATACATGAAAGTTCATTTATCTCTAAGGTGTTTTAGTTTTAAATGAAAGCAGGACTGTTAGATTTTGTGAGAAAAAAACAAGAAGTAGATGGCTTAATAAAAACACTTGTACAAATTAAAGTGAAATTAATTCATGAGAAAGAAACATCCTAAGAGGTTTCCAGTCACAAGAAGGACATCCAAACCCCTAAGGATAGGTAACTTAGAAGTAAAAACACTCATGTCTGATAGAAATTGGGAGGGGTTATTAGGAAAACACAGTCAGCCACAGGCTCTGACAAATTAGCCAGTGGCTTACTGCATTCACCCAGAAATACATGCATCTACAACATTCCTCCACCACACGTATCCACTAGCTCACACAGCTCATTGGGATGATTCAGGGAGGATAATGGAGTAATTTCTATTACAACTGACGCATATAAGGCACTACCTCCACCAGTGATGAATTCAACACCTGTATGAAAACTCTGGGTCGAATCTACACATCTCTGTCATTTGTGGTAGCCAGGTCTGTCCTGGGTTCAGCTACAGCAGTCATTTTTCTCCTTAGTAGCTGGAGCAGTGCTATGTTTTCAACTTTAGTCTAAGAACAATGCTGATAACACACCAATGTTTTAGTTGCTACTAATGTAATGGTTATTCCAATCAAGGACTTCTCAGTTTCATGCTCTGCCAGTGAGGAGGGACACATGTAGCTCGGAGAAAGCAGAGACAGGACACCTAACCCAGACTAGCCAAAGGAGTATTCCACAACACAGGTATGAACTGAATTTGTCAACACTCAAAACACCAGAAACCTTGTAACTTATTAACTCAAGCTGAACTACCTTGGCTCTCAAGCAAGAAAAGTGGCTATCAAAATAATGTTGGGGCAGAATTCTAAAAGACAATTCAAAAAGGAATGACAGAGACCTGCAAAACCAGGAACAGTATGAGAAGGAATATAAACTGGGTATTTAGTTTCTCAGGAAAGGAAGCAGTCACTGCTTCCCAGGAGGGGAAAGCATCAATTTGTCACGTTACAGACTGAAAACAAATAAAAAACAGTTTTACAAACAATGTGTAATTACATGGTGGTACTACTGAAAGCATCCACAGTAATAAAATCAAGTCTTTTACCAATTTTTCTCTTATGACTAGAATTCATGACATTCCATAAGGCAAGATGTCCTACTGAAGAGCTTTTCAAGTTGGGCATATCTAAACATGCACTATCCATTAAAAGTTTCATTCAAACTGCAGGCTTTTCTCGCTGTTGGTCCTTACCACCATTATCAAGTTGCCTATTTCACAAAACAGAAAGGAAATCACCTTTCCATATTTAAAAGGGATTTTAAAGAAAGCCAGAGAGAAACTTTTTCCTGTAGTGACAGGTCAAGGGGCAGCAGTTTTTAAACTTGGAGAGTGTAGGTTTAGATTGGGCAAAAGGAAGACATATTTTATGATGAGGGTAGTGAGGCACTGGAATAGGTTACCCAGAGAAGTTGTCCATGTGCCATCATTGAAGTGTTCTGGGTTAGACTGGATGGGGCTTTGAGCAGCCCAGTCTCCCACGGCAGGGGGTTGGACTAGATGATCTTTAAAGGTCCTTTCCAACCCAAACCATTCTATGATTCTATGATATGTAGGGAAGTGACCAAACTTAGTCAGCACTCATTAGACTGTACCTAGAACACTGGATCCAGATTTGCCCTTTTTTCCCCAGAACAGGAAAGACATTGCCAAAGTGGAGTGAGTTCAGCACAGGCTACCCACAATGTTTGGGGCTGGAGCACATGCTCTGTGAGAAGGGGCTGAGAGAATTGGATTTGTTTATTGTGGATAAGAGACAGCTTTAGGGAACCTAACAGCAGCTCCTCCATCCCTATGGGAAGACAGTTGGGCTCTTCATAGCAGCGTGTAATGGGGATGAGAGACAACATGGAAGAGGTAAAACAAGAAAGGTTTGGACTGGGTATAAGGAAAAACTTCCTAACCCTGAGGAGAGCCCAGCAGTGCTGCAGATAATGTGCCATCTCTTCTTCTGGAGGCTTTCAAGACCTACTTGGGTAAATCTCTGAACGACCCAGTCTGATCCCATAGCTGGCCTTGCTTTGAGAAGGAGGTTGGACTAGAGACCTCCTGAGGTCACTTCACGTCCGAACCATCCTATGATCCTATAAATGTAATACCTTTCAGACCTATACTTGTCTGTCAAATTTTCTCAAACTTATCCAAAATATTTAAATGTTACTGCAAACACAGTTAGAAAAGGACACACAACCAGCATGACTGCATAAGCCCTGTGTCCTTAGGAAACCTTTTTAACGAAATGTAATAACAAAGGTAGGAAAAAAAAAATAAAAGAAATAAAGAACTTATCGACTATAACCCAAAGAGAATTAACAAGAAAACAAAGGAGAAAATGAAAGTTTGGTGCTGGCAGCTGCCGTACTGCTGGAACTATGATGTGCAGTTCACTAAGTAGCTGAACTCTGTACAGTTCTCCCTTCTTACCTCTTACCTTCAGAGCAGCTTAGATAGTATTATGAATATGCCACCAGGTAGATGAAAGGTAAACTTGAAAGTTGCTGATATATTTTTATTTAATCCTGTGTTTCTTCCATCTGAGAAAGGAACTACTCATAAGAAGAGCAAGTAGAGAGCATTAAGATTTACCCAGACCAGAAAGAAAAAAAAAAAAGCAAAAAGCACCAAAAAATATCAAGAGTGTATTTATTTCTGAACGTATCCTCAGGTGTCCTTGAATTAAACATCCTAGAAAACTGTGTTGCTATGATGTGTAAGAAAAAGAAAGGAGTTCTTTGTCAACAAAGCTTCTACTGTGTTAACTCCATTGAACAAGGCACTTTAAGACATGCTGAAGTGCTCTCCTGGATTAATCTGAAGAAAAAACATCAATGCTGTGCTATATATTGCATGGTGTGGAACAGATAAGTAGGGGTGAAAGATGAATCAATCAATGAAGTTGCTGGTAAGTCCCCCAGGGAGATATTCATTACCTATCCCTGACTATCTGAAAACTGATGATACTCTTGAAAGGGTGGCTCTGCCGAGCTGAAGCAACTAGCAGAAAGCAAGCTTTTTCCCATCTCTTCACAGCTTCTAGAAAGGAGGAAATACATTATTTTTATCTCTTCAGACCTAGAACTTATTAGTGATAAAATGTCTGTTACTCTGTCCTCAGAGAGAGAGATGAACAGCTGGCCATATTACTTAGCCTTTTTTCTGTTTTTTCTGTACTGTGAACAGCTACAGAAGACTGACATCTGGAAGCAGACAGTATTGAAAATTATGAAAAGATGACACTGAAATTAAGAACCAGTATAAAATTTTGCTTGGAGTTCACTCTTCTCACTGACCTCTCTTATTTTTCCTGTTAGCAATGCCACTAATGAGCTAATAACCTCTGCTCACAGAGTTATCAAAGAATCTGAAAGGAGTCTACAAACCTTCAAAACAGTAGTTTCCATTCAGGATGTGATTTCAAATCTCAAAGTCGACTGTACCTGAGAGACTGGCAGGAAAACTTAAGTTCACTGGGGAAGAGAGGATGAAACCCCAAGTAAATGTGAAGAAGGTGGAAGAGATTTAGAGTGCCTTAGAACATGACCTTTGCTTCTTAACGTGCTTCTGTCAGCAAATAGAAAATATTGGCTCTGACTGTGTACACATACTCTTATATAAAATGGTTATATATAAATATACTTTTTATTCATAACTGATAAAAAACCATGAAAGAAGGAAACCAAAGACTCAGTGCTGGTATATATATGATCAAATAGATTGCATCTACCTGTCTACACTGACATTCTCTCTTAAACACTTATTGCTTCATGACAAAAGAGGTCATTTACAGAAAAGCTGTATCCAGCTGCTTATTAATACTATACATATAACTAACATACACATTAAGTTTGTTTCTGGCAAGTGTCAAGTTTAATGATGTTCAGATATTCACTGAGTGTTACCAGGACTTCATAATTCCTGTCACAATGGAAGATTACTGATCTGCTTCTACTAAAGTATATTTTAATTTACCTTATTTCAGACTGAGTGCAACAATTACAAATAATACCTTTTGGATAAATTGATATTTTAATTAAGGACTAAACTAGTGATATCTAACAGCAGAAAGGCATGTAAACTTTTATTCACAAACCCACTGGAGAGCATATCTTTACTCAGAGCCTCCACTTGGAAGCCTGTACAAACAGATCCTTGCTCCAGAGGATCAGTGATGTACAGTAAAAGATGATCAACCTCCCCGTACTGCCTCTTCAGAGGAAACTGTCAGCAAAATAAAAAAAATACACTGTTTATGCAGCAACACAAATTCACACACTTATAAATGTACAGAGAAATCTGAAGAAGCTGCAGTGGAGAAAATGGGTAAAATTTAAGATATTCTAATAATCTGTAGAGATCTTATTGTATAGTCTCCTGCGGCTTTTTCTGCAGAATTTTCAATGAATTTGACAGAACACTCATGCCCATACCACACTCACTAGTTTTTCCTCATCCATGCTACTCTCCAAGTCATGTCTAAGCACTGACTGCTAAAATACTATCTGCAGACATGACAGGGAGCATGCCAATGTGCCAATGGTTGCACCAATGTACCATTCCTGCCCAGTTTAATGGAACAGCCATAACATAAGGATACAGAAAACACGCCAGTAATCATCTCAGTAGTAACAGCTATAGATAGGTTTAGAAACTACATATTAGCTTTAGTTAACTGACCCCAAGTGTTCTTGGCTACTATTTACCTATGCAGGAAAGAGCACTTGGCAACTGAGGCAAGATTAGGGCCATTCTTATGACCGAATATAAACCAAATATCCACAAACTATTCAACAAAAAGCAGGAAACCTAAGTCCTGCCTGGAAATAGGAATCTCTATGGCAAATTTAGAAAACAAAATTTCAAGTAAGAGAACCTGTATTCATAGGAAAGAAAACATGTTAGCACCAGATAATGTGATTTCATTACAGCAAGTTGACACAAGGAATTAAAACTCATCCTAGAGTGGTATTACAGCCTTGATACTGTGGCAAACAAGATGCATATTTTTCACAGGCTTGCCTTTTTCATCTTTGCCTTAAGACTACTTGTTTGCATTGTAGAGGCCACAACAATACATTAAAAAGCACAAATGTCAAGGAGACTTGTTTCATTTCCTGCAAATATCCTTCAATTCCTCTAACTACGTTTCTAGGAACCAATTCTAAAAGGTGAACAAAACTTGTCTGAACCTGCCTGCAACCTACTTCATCACTGCTCAACAGGAAAGTCTGTTATTTTGTCAAAGGGAAGACAGGGGCCCAGGATAAGGTTTTCAAATAATGTGAGTACAGCGTATGCTCCTGGCATATATCCAGAAATCAATGATGGGAAGTCTCCCTTTTTTCCTTTACTTCTTATTCAGTAAAAAAACCCAAATCCACAAAACCTTTGAGAGTTAAGATCCATGTCAGCAGCTGTACTAAGCAGACAGTATGGATTCACATGCCAAGAACTGATGCACCACAGACAAGCTCACCAACAAAGACTAAATTTTTTTTAGATAAAACTAAATCCAGAGTAAGCAGGAGTGCAGATAGTCAGAAAACTTGGCAAGCAACCCACGAAGCTCCCAACAGCAGTGAAACCTGTTTAGGATGAATCTACACAGCTGCCAATTTGTTACAGTCTAGGATTAAGTCTGAATCCTTGCTGAGCCCTTACACAAGTGGATATCCATAAATGATACCTGGGCATTATACTCCTACCTCCAACTGGCTGGAAGACCTCACACTGGCATGAAGTGGCCAGGTATCATTTTTTCACTCTATCAAAAAGATGCATTTCTTGTTCTCAACTCCACTTTAAAGTGCTGCAGCTGTAACAGCAATGTATCCTAAAACCAAGTATATTCTCAGCTCCTCAGTACAGCTTTTCATCATTTCAAGTCAAGTTCAAAGCAGTGGCACCCATTTTCAAGGTACTTTCTAGCCTGTGGCCCAGGGTATATAAAAGCTTAATAGTCTATGCCAGACCCTATGAGAAGTCAGTCACTCCTCAGGCACAGTGCAACTCACTATATTATCAGTGTTGAAAAGATCGGGTTCAGCTCTGTGGGAAACAACAGTTGTTTTCTGAGAGCCAGTCGTTCCAGAAGTCTAAGGTCCTCTATGACTCTTTTCCAAACATGTGACCTTGTGCATTGCTTTTACCTTGTTGTCGCTACTACAGATAAATGGTAAAAAGAGAACAACAAATTAATTTAACTTTCCTATAGGTTTGTGAACAATATATTTTATCAGCTCTCTTTGTATGCAACATCCTTATTTGTTCTGTGTGTCCTTTCCATTTCACCTTTCTCTCTCAACTGCTTAGGTGGACAAGGAGGTTAAAATTAGACAAATGCAGAGTGCAGTTTAAGTATCTGTTTGCTGCCCTTCAGAATGGATGTGGGGCTGAGCTACCATGTCTCTCTACACACAGCTGCTATTTGGAATATCTCCTCTAGACACAATGACCAGACTTCCTTCTTAACATTCCGGAACTTCACATGGCTGGATTTTTATCCTTATAGAATCATAGAATGGTTTGGGTTGGAAAGGACCTTAAGATCACTTACTTCCAATCCCCTGCCATGGGCAGGGACACCACACACTAAACCATAGGTTGCCCAAGGCTCTGTCCAATGTGGCCCTGAACACCGCCAGGGTTGGAGCATTCACAGCTTCCTTGGGCAACCCATTCCAGTGCCTCACCACCCTCACTGCAAAGAACTTCTTCCTTATATCCAACCTGAACTTCCCCTGTTTAAGTTTAAACCCATTACCCCTTGTCCTGCCACTACAGTCCCTAATGAAGAGTCCCTCCCCAGCATCCCTATAGGTCCCCTTCAGATATTGGAAGGCTGCTATAAGGTCTCCACGCAGCCTTCTCTTCTCCAGGCTGAACAGCCCCAACTTTCTCAGCCTGTCTTCATACTTACATGGATATATGGTTGAAATTAGACAAGTTAAAAATTTATCTGTGGAAAAAGAGCCTGGTAGACGAATAGATCACTTAATTGTAGAAGCTAACTGTGTTTACTTGTACATTTTTTCCTTTGAACGACCATAAAAGACATTTCAATACTCTTGTTTTTCCCTAGGACTTGAGAACACTAAATACCTGAAAAATGCAGAAGCACAGTTACATGAATGGAGGAGAAATAAAATTATATTTGATGTAGGAGCCTATAGGCTGCCATAATTCATGCTTTTCATTACCTTTCTCAGGTAATAGTATATCTATAATTAAACTGCTTAGTGAATAATATACAGCAGTCAGGTAAGGCACTATGAAACCTATATGAACACTTGTGTAGAACAGGATAAAGAACTACAATAGGACTCAGGAAATTAAGTAAACAGAGACATTAAATTTCATCTCAACAGCAGCAGTACCATTCAGCCTATTTGTTTTCGCCAATACAAATCTAGTGTATGCCCTTCTTTCTTTAGAAGCAATTCCTTCCTCCAGTAAAGTTAGCTGGCAGGTAAGCCTTTGATTGTAAGTGTGAGAAAGAACTGCCATACTTAGAACTGTCAAGCTAATGAAAATGCTCGTTACAGTTCTGTGTACCTGGTAACATCTTCATTCTTTCCTGTCTCTTCCAGTTAATATGTCACCTTCAAGAATTACCTCGCTATTACTGTTCATTAACAGGCGTACAAAGAAGTCATTATGCTGAGATCTCCTTTTTTCCCAGCACACTGATGAAATAGTAGTGAGGTCTCTAAGGCTGGCCAGATTTGAGAATTGTCCTGCTTCACAGCAAACATCCTAACTGACCATGCCCAGATGAAAAAGCTCATGCTGCTGCAGCTTGCATATAATGAAATATTTAATAAATAGGGAAAAATGCAATTCGCATTGGAAATGTTAAAGGAAATCACTCAGTTTGCCTGCATTTTATGTCTCAGACTAACAAGCCTTTCATCTCATTACACGTCTGTCACTGACAATCTCAGCAGCTGGTAAAAAGAAACATCTGTCAATCTGTTCCTGTTCCTAAGGGTGTAAAAGACAGAGAAGGAATTGAGCAAACTTGCACTGACTCAAGTACGCTGAAGAGTTTGTCAGCTGTCTTGATTAGCACAGGAAACAGCCTCTCAAGTTCAGAAAACGACATGGGCTCATTCTCAAAGAAGAAAATTTCCAGGAGCACACCATGTTGCAAGATGATCTGTTCCAATGCAGTTGTTCAAGTGCTGAAGGAGCTGGCAAAGGAGTTTGCTAAGCCACTCTCCATCATCCATCAGCAGTCCTAGTCTAGTGGGCAGGTCGCAGAGGATTGGAAGTTGGCCAACATGACACCTCTCTACAAAAAGGGCAGGAAGGAAGACCCTGGAAACTACAGGTCTGTCAGCCTCACCTCAGTGATGGGGAAGATCACGGTGCAGATGATCCTAAGGAGATCACACAGAACATGTAGGAAAACAGGGGGGATCAGGCCCAGTCAACACAGGTTCATGGAGGGCAGGTCCTGCCTGACCAACCTGATCTCCTTCTACCATAGGGTGACTCGCCTGGTTGTTGTGGGAAAGGCTGGGGACATTGTCTGTTTGGACTTTAGTAAAGCATTTGGCACAGTCTTCCACAGCATCCTCCTGGACAAATTGGCTGCTCATGGTCTCGATAGGTGGATTCTTTGCTGTTTTGGAAACTGGCTGGATGGCCAATCCCGAAGAGTGATGGTAAATGATGTCGCATCTAGTTGGCAACTGGTCACTAGTGGTGTCCCTCAGGGCACAGCGTCAGGACCAGTGTCGTTCAGTATCTTCACTGATGATCTCGATGAGGGGACCAAGTGCACCAACAGTCAGTTTGCAGATGACACCAAGATGGGTGGGAGTGTTGATCTCCTGGAGGATAGGGAGGCTCTGCAGAGGGATCTGCACAGGCTGGATCGATGGGCTGTGGCCAACGGCAAAGTGACAGGTCCTGCATTTGGGCCACGACCACCCCATGGAACGCTCCAGGCTTGGGGAAGGCAGAAAAGGACCTGGGGATGCTGATTGACACTGCTGAACATGATCCAACTTGTGCCCGGGCAGCCAAGGTGGCCAACGGCACCCTGGCCTGGATCAGCACCATTGTGGCAGGAGGGCCAGGGAGAGGGCAACACCCTCTCCTG
>NW_009912243.1:22824-40512 GCF_000696875.1 Nestor notabilis
CCCGGCCAGCCAAGGTGCCCAACGGCACCCTGGCCTGGATCAGCACCATTGTGGCAGCAGGGCCAGGCAGTGACCAACCCCCTGTGCTGGGCACTGGTGAGGCTGCACCTCGAATCCTGTGTTCAGTTCTGGGCCCCTCACTGCAAGAGAGACATTGAGGTGCTGGAGCAGGTCCAGAGAAGGGCAACAAAGCTGGTGAAGAGACTGGAGAATAGGTCTTATGAGGAACAGCTGAGGGAACTGAGGTTATTTAGTCTGGAGAAGAGAAGGCTCAGGGGGGACCTTATTGCTCTATGCAACTACCCAAAAGGAAGCTGTAGTGAGGTGGGGGGTCAGTCCCTTCTCCCAGGTAACAACTGATAGGACAAGAGGTAACAGCCTCAAGCTGTGTCAGGGGAGGTTTAGATTGGATATTAGTAAAAATCTCTTCACGAAGTGGGTGCTCAGGCATTGGAACAGGCTGCCCAGAGCAGTGGTGGAATCACCGGCCCTGGAAGTGTTCACAAACGTGTAGAAGAGGCCCTCAGTGACATGCTTTAGTGCAGTCTTGGCAGTCCTGGGGTAATGGTTGGACGTGATGATCTTAAAGGTCTTTTTAAACCTAGTTGATTCTGCTCAGGCTCAGACGAACACAAGTACCACATTTTGATGCTGAGCTAATAACGAATTCAGTATTTTTGTGGAAGTGTTCCTTTTCTCGACTGATTTAACCATTTTATACAAAAAATACTCCATCAGAACTTGGTATGTATATTGTTGGGGGTTTTTTAGTCCTGATAAAAGTCATATAGCTTTCCCTTTGTTTTAGAACAGATATCACCAATAGCAACAGCTGACAGCACTCTCAAATCCATCATTTCATTTTTATGCAGTAATGAAAATAGAAGAGATATTTTTGTTTCCATCAGAAAATATCCAGCAGTCTTAGTACTGGAGAGGTAGAATTGCTGATAATCACTGGGAGCATGTCAGTTCTTGCACACACACATCATCATGGCTGACCAGCTAGATGACTGAGAATATTAATGTCCGTTTTAAAAGAACGTGTTCAGGAGGATGTTCTGAGAAAGAAATATGGGTCTTTTCACACACCTACAAAACCAGAATGTACAAGTGTCATGGTTTAAGCCCAGCCTATGTACTCAGTACTATGCAGCTGCTTTCTCACATCCCCCTGGGTGGGATCAGGAGGAGAACTAAAAGAATCCAGATCCCATGAGTTGAGATAAGAACAGTTTAATAACTAAAATACAATATAATACTAACAAGGGGAATAACAAAGGGAGAGAATGTAAAACTAAAAGGGGAAAGAAAAAAAAACCACCAAACCAAACAATAAACCCAAGTGATGCACAATTCAACCGCTCACGACCCGCCGACCGATACCCAGCCCAACCCGAGCAGTGATCTGGGCCTTCCAGGTCACTCCCCCCAGTTTCTATACTGGGCATGACGTGCTGTGGTATGGAATACCCCTTTGGCCAGTTTGGGTCAGGTGTCCTGTCTCTGCTTCCTCCCGGCTTCCTGTGCCCCTCCCTCACTGGCAGAGCATGAGACTGAATAGCCCTTGATCAGGGTAAGTGCTACCCAGCAACAACTAAAACACTGGTGTGTTGTCAGCGTTGTTCTCAGACCAAAGCCAAAACACAGCACTGCACCAGCTACTGGGAAGAAAATAAACTCTATCCCAGCCGAAACCAGGACAAGAAGCAATTTTAAGAGAAAAATAACTAAATAATTTTTTTTTTGTTGGTTTTGGGTTTTTTTTGTGGTTGGGTTTGTTGGTTTGTGGGTTTTTTTGGGGGGGTTGTTTGTGGGGTTTGGGGGGTTTTTTTGTTTGTTTTTTGGGTTTTGGTGTTTGGTTTTTTTTAAAGAGAGGGGTAGGATAGACAAGACATACAAAGTGGTACTGACACTTTCTTCTGTTTTTGTTTGTTTTTCAGAAACCTCCAATGGTTTAAAAACCTCTCTTGACTGAAAAGACTATTTAATTCTCAAAAGTTAAATATAGCACTCTGACAGCTTGCCAATTATTGTACAAGAGAAGGCATCAGACATTCTGTAGATACAGCATGGTTTACTTTATAAAATGTTTCTGGAAAAGCAGAAACCCAGGATGAAGCTTGAAGTCAAGGAATCTGAGAATTTGGAGAGAAAGGTGTCAGAAGATGGCCACAAGACACTCAAGGAAACAGGAAGCAGAAAAACCAAGAAAAGATATGACAGGATCATTCCAGGTAACAGGAAAAAAAAGAGAGAGGAAAGGCAAACGTTCATGTCATACTCCATCAACCACCTGTCTGAAGACAGCAATTTATCAGGCAGGACATGAGAAATCAAGGTAACAAATCTGAAGACTGTTCCTGAGGTGGAGAACAAATAGAGATATCAAAAAGAGCAGAAACTGAAGTGTTTCTGAATAGGAGCAAAAAAAAGAAATGGGCAAACACAGACCCTCTCACCAATTAACCAGGATGAACTCTTAGTGTTAAATATTAATTTATGCTATCTATATAAAAATACACGGCTTTATATATATATATGAAATGTTTATATACACATTAATTTTTGTCTCTGTGAACTAAATTTAACTTGGTAGCAAACCTTGCCTCTCACTCAACATTTGTAGGTTTAAATGGCGCCTTTAGATCTAAACATGCCACCATGGAGAAAAAGCTGAAGCTGCCAATTCTCAGGCATCAAAGTGAAAACTGCCAAACACTTCAGAGCCTGGCAATTCTTTGTGCCTCCTGGAAGGATGGGGACACACAGGACAATTATGACAGAGAGTGTATCCTCAGGTGCACCAATTAACAGGAATGACAGTGGAGAGGACGCTACGGGTTACTGAAAAGCCCATCTTCGTCCACTTGAGCCCAGACTACTACAAAAAGGCAGAAGAATAGGTGTTAGTTTTGTAATACAAGCTAACCAGTGCTTTCTTCAAATCACAAAATTCCTGAGTCTCAAGGAGTGTCCTGTGAACTTGACCAACCATACCACCCAATGGCCAGAAGGGACCTCGCAAGACTTACGCTTACTACCATTCCTTCAGACAATTTTGGGGCACTGCTAAAGAGCCCTCTATCCAAGATCTGGGACTAATCACAATAACAAGTCTGCATGCACCCTCTGGTTTGGAGGGCAGGAGACATTAAGAGCATGGATGTAGCAATTTTCACACCACTTAGTTTCAGTACTGAAGAACGGTCCCAGGTATACTTAATATACTTATGCAGACATAGCTTATGCCTGCATGGATCAGAGCCTGGTGTATTAAGAACATATACTGATTCTCAGGTTTATTCCAGGGTTTTTTTTAAATTGAATATAATAGGTGGGGTTATGATTAGGTCATATTCGCCTTTTCCCTGCGGACATGTAATTTCCTTAAGAGCCTCTTCTTAGGGGCTTTATGAGGGTGTGAAAACAAAGAGTAAAACCTGAGGGGTAATTTTTTATGTCTTATCTATTCTTTCTGCTAGTCTTTGCAGATTCTCAAAAACAGCTCTAATATCTTCAGGGATGGTGGAAGAAAGGGCAAAGCAGGAAAGCTTTGGAGAAGAAAGCTTGCAGTACACAACCTGGTTAGTGTTAGTGCAGAGTATTACCTTATAAAGGAAGCTTTAGCAGATGAATGAAATGAGAGTGTAAAGATCAGGCCCTGAAAGGAACCTGTCAAAGGTGAAACTAAACAAAACCAATCCATTACATCATATTATATCCTTCATATAAATGGAGTTTAAGCATAGGCTACATGCTGAATGCCACTGTAGTATTTGCTAGGGAATCCTAGAAAGCCCAAGGCGTAAGTCAAGGAAGGTCAAGCAGACGAGCTCAACTGTCTCAGCAATTCAGGTAGACATACTTTAAAATACGTCTGCAACTGAAATTACACAGACAGACATGAAATAAATTTTTCATAGAACTAATTTCAGCTTTTGGAGCAGGGGAAAAAAAAAAAAAAGGTCATATGACATTACATTTGAGTCTACACATCGATCTACCAGTAGTGTAGAACAGTGCAGGAAAAACACATCATTCTGTCATCAAACAAAAAAAGTATCAACAACTTGCAAACAGAAAATCAGCAGACAAAAATTCAGGTTTTGGAACCTCAACATACAAATAAGAGACATGGAATAATAACAAGCTTGTTATTCTTTCTTCATTCTTTTCTGGCTTTTCTGCCTAGAAATTGATGCTGCTAATGTGAACACTCCAGTGACTTAGCCTTCATTAATCCAAAGATGTATGCTGCTCTATTTCAGGAGATGTATGCTGCTACAGCAAACATCTTTACCAATTAAAACTGCAGCACACAGATTAAAGGGTAGGTTATTGTTATAATATTATAAGACAGATTCCAGTATGTGCAAACAAAAATGGTGTAATTATTCATGTAGTTAACTGAAAAATCTTGGAATAATGTAACTTTTCATAAGTAGCTGTCTGGCTGTTTGCCAAGGTGAAATGGAAAATATGCAGATTTACCTTTCTGTTCTCTAATATGTTTTGGTTGTTATCTGTTGTCTTTTATTAATCATCTCTTCCTCATATGATATGGAAAATATTTCATAAAGACAAATTCTATGGATTTGAAAAGAAATGTTTCAGAAGAAACTACACTTTTCATTAAAGAAGAAGCATCTGAGAAAGCTCTGTGTAGGAGCCCATAGAAGCACTTAGCAGACACCAATTATAAGCAGTGCAGAAGAGGGTAAACAAAAGACATCAAACTGGAGCAGAATCTCTTACTTGTGTGACAGCAGCTCTAACAACTGCATGCCATGGGGATCAGCATAAAACACGCTGTGAAAATATACTATGTTAAATAGAAATATAAAACCACATTAGTGCAAACAGATACATTCTAAACCCATGATGTTTAAGGAAAAATAAATGTCTATAAAATCTAGGGCTAAATTCAAGTGCTTAATTCATACCAAAATTAAGAGGAATCAGATGACTAAGTATCTTTCAAAGACCCATCTTTAATGCTTATTCATAAGGCCAGGACTGGATCATGAAGTTCTCTGCAGACAAATATAGCACTAGATCCAGCACTACAAAACTAGCATATGATTCCCATTATGCTTGCACAGTCTCATTTGTAGGATGAAAGGGTTCTTTTGAGATCCAGATTCCATCAAATATGCCAGATCAAGAAACACACCATTATGAAGCCAGTGTGAATGAGACAAGAAAAATGCATTACTTGTTTTCAGTGAACATGAAATAATCCATCCCCTGGTTTACTTGTCTTTTTCCTGTTATGCAACATTCCAACCAATGTTAGTACTTGAGGAATGAACATAAACCTACAATACTCTTCAATGCTGTTGCTTTAAAAAAGGACTAGTCTTAATCTTCTTTAGATTGTTACCACAGTAAGAAATTTTTGAGATAACAGATCTTCCACATGTAGTAACAATATTTTCTCTTCTACTGTTGATCTCTATACACAAAGAACAGCTGAGTTTATAAAAATTCTTAATTTTTATAATTTACAATTAATTTTTGTACTTACAGAAGGAAACCTTTGTGGATATCTGCTTATTGCCTGACAACCAACAATTATTGTCTGACAAACTATTGTCTGACAAACCTATGTCTGGATCCTAAAAAAAACAACCTTATCACACTGGAGCAGAAGTCTCTCTACAATGGTCAGAACCAGCTCCGTTTCGATTTATTTTCACTGGGAGAAATGCACAAAGTGCCTTTCAAATCAGAACACTTCTTAAGTTGGTGCAAAACAAGAAAGGTGACGCTTTCAAAACCATGGCATTATTTAGGAGCCTAGCTCCTATCCTCAAAACTCAAGGCGGCGCCTAATCCTAACCTTAAACCCAGAATGATTGTCTAATAACTTCTAGGAGCTAGACTTCTGAAGGAATTCAAGTATCTAATAGGGCAAGCACTCAATTCAGCTCCATGAATTCTGGACTCTGAAAAAATATTCACAAAGTATAACAAACTTCTGAAAGAGTTTAACTATTATGGATAGTGTAAATCTCATAGGACAATATTAAAGCTGTTCAATAACCATATTCTTCAGACTATAACTTTGGGTATAGACAGAGACATCCGGTCTCCAATGCAGTGAGGGAGGGGAAAAAAGCAAGCACAACACAAAACCACCAGACTGAACATGTTCCTGGTAATTCCTAATCAAGTTATCAAATAAGACATATTAGGAGAACAAAACAAAGATGTTGATGAAAGAATGGGAATTTATAGCTACAGAAAAAAAGCCTGTTTTGTGTGGCAGGGGAAATCTCAGCTTGCCACCTGCCTACAGAGTTTCACGTTGCAGTGTTCTGCAGGCACTGAAGTGGAGGCGACACTTCAGAAAGCATTTGCAGAAGGATGAGGTAATGGCATCATAACTTTGAAAGGAATTTCATCCCATGTATGAAGAACTACATGAAAAACTCAAACATTACACAAACAAACAAACAAAAAAAATTACGATCTTTAGCAATCTGACAATCAGGAGTCATCTTAAAATTTCTAAGTAAAAGACAATTTCCCTTGGCCATTTATGTGAACAGGGACCCCATTCAAACATAATGACCAAGAACTAAACTCTAGACTGCAGGACACATACCCTTAAAAGACCCCATTATGTAACATGGCTAGTATTTAAATACTGAATAGTCATAAACACACTAATACAAAAAAGTAATACAACTATTACTATGTGCATAATAAAAATTGCTCATCTACTTGCAGCATTTTTTCAGGATTTACAAAATGTAGTTGCCTCTAGTAAGCATGATCAGCTTTTACGTCAATGTTAGCTCATACATTATTCTCCCTGTTAAATCTTCATTACTAAATGCTGAAGAGGTAAAAATAGAAGTGTTTAAAACTTAAGAATTGGTTTCTGATAGAAAACTGATGAAGTGGTTAATAGTAGAATAGATACACACAGTCACTACTCACAAGGATTCTTCTTCTGAAAATCTGTTCATAAGAATGTAGTAAATTATGTAAAAAGCTGGACAGGAAGCTCATCAATTTTGAATAATAGAACAGTATATATCATCAGAGAAAGAAAAGTTCAACAATTCCGCCACTACATCTCAACAATTCCATTCTCCTCATTCACTCTGTTGAGTGAGGAGAATTTTTTGCAATAATCGGAGGTGTAGGAACTGAGACGCAGTTTACAGATGTTAACCTGAGGACCATCACATGAGAAGCGTAACGCTATTTCCTTGAGGATCTGTTAGAAGGGCAATGAAGGTGAGCTCCACAGGCAGATGTTAACTGGGAGATAACATCTCAGTAACAAATGATGAATGATTGGGTGGGTGGCAGAACCAAGAATATGCTTATGAAAAGATGTGAAGACAGAAACATATATTCTGTTTGGTGTAAAAAGAAATTCACAGGTGAAATTCCAATAAAGGACAGTACCTGCCAAGAAGGTTATTCCAGAAGTGTTTCAAAGGGATACAAATAAGGCAGATTTAAGCTGTCACTCAGACAGAAGGATGTGGAAGCAACAAGAGATGAAAACAGTCTACGTGAGAAAATTAGCTGGATAGACAGACAGATAAGACTGATCCTACATTGCCCATCACTGTGCCTATGGCAGGAAAGAGAAGTGAACCCACATTTTCTCCTGCTCTCCTGACACCCCTGGGTTTGGGTAACACCCTGAATTGTCTTGTGTGCATTTGGCATTGAAGGCAGCGTGATATTCCCTAGTCAGAGGGATTGGCTATTAGCTATGCGAGATGCATAAATAAATTGCAAAAACAATAATGCAAACATTACAGCTGTCAAATATAGCCAGTGTTATGAATTACCCTGCACTGTGTTGTGTTTGTCACAGTCCAAAATTTATTAAGTTACGGATAACGCAGAAAGAAGAAAAAGACCTCACAACAGATGTCAGTCCCTTAATCAGAGCAGTGGAAGATTCTGCAATGACAGGAGGCATAAAATAATATGAGCATAATGGTAGTCGCTTCACAATGAAGTCAAAATGATCATGGCAAAAACTGGCTGTCCACCTATACAGAACTATCTTCTGCATTTTGGTTATTTTTCTAATTTAAACATGCTTTTAATTTTTTTTTTATATTCACTGCAATGATAGTGAATTAATAAATGGCACATAATAAAAATCCGAAAGATGAGGGGTTGCCTTAAGAATGGTCTTGAACACATTAGTACTTCTGAATCTTCAAAAGACCAGTCCAAATCTTACAGAGATTATTATGCCCTTGTTTCACTACTATTACTTCTACCCTAAGAGCAGCACTGTTGAGCAATGCAAAGCTTTCTGGTCCCAAGTTTCACCATCAGTCTCCAGTTCACACAGATTTTGGTTACTTTCTGTTGCTACCCTCAAAACATGCTCACTTCGTCTGACTGGCTCTGCAGAAATAGCGTAAGTTACGATACGGAAGATGACACCTGATTTTCTATTCCACTGAATACCAGATACTCTAAAAAGATAAAAAAAGGTATTTGCACTCTGTGCTACCCTATTTTTAGCAAAAAGCATGACGTTCGTCAGCCATCTGTATACTACAATATATACTTCTAGAAGTTCCTAAGCAAAATCAGAATTCTTCCAAATATTCCAATGCTATATCCTTCCTATACAGTCTGCAATTGCATTGATACCGTACAGATAAATCACTATCTTAACATCAGTGTAACTGAAGATAGCAATGAAGGCTGGAATGCAAACCAATACAAAATGCGAAAACATGGCATGGTGTAGAAGTGAAGAAGGATCTGTTGTCTCATCACTGCCTTCATAGCCTTCTGTTATAAAGTAAATGATTTTAATATATACTTTTACTTTCTAAAAATCACGGTATTTAGAAATGTATTTGTCAAAGGAGATGTTCATTGCCACATACTTAAAATCTGGCTTCATGAAAAAGCTGATATAGAGATCCTTTGATAAGCAAAAGATTAGATTTTCAAATACCAGTTGATCTCCAGAGTGTTACAGACCATTTGACAGATACTAGAAACTGCACTTTCAGGCAGTGTAATTATTATGTTTTTACTAGAACCACAGCATCTTACACCTCACATCAAGACACAGGTGTAAATAAACCCCAGATTAGCCCAATCCTCAAAGAAGAATCAAATGACTAAAGATTGCACCACCTCAGCCTTTGTACGCCAACACAAGGGTAACAGTGACCTGGAAGAGTGAATTTTAGCAGCAGTTTCTGGCAGATACTATACTTAGAAGGCATATTATAATCCCAGAAGATGATTTCTCACAGTGTCTAAGATCTCAGCTGATACATGAGGGTAAGCACATTCATATGCATGCAGTCATTACCGTATCATTCTACCCACTTGTCTTCCCATGAGTCTAAACTATACCAGAGGAAGAAGGAAAAAAAAAAAAAAAAAATACACTTTCTATATCACGTGATTCTTCAAACAAAACAAAACATATAAAAACCCCACAAAGCATTGATTATCAAAGTATAAGAAAAAAGGCTTGAATAAGCAGGTTAAAGCCAACTACATTTGTGTATGTATAACTAGCAAGCATCTTGTGGTACAATCAGCAGAACAACAACAGACATTAATAAAGTACCTGTCCCTGCAATTTACATCTCTGGTCACATAAATTTCTTCTTACTTCTCATGATCAGGCAAACTAAGTACAATGAACATAATTTAGCTACTGTACATTTTCTCTTTTCCAATGAAAGTAGGTCTATGCTTTACTGAAAAAGCATTAACTTACATTTATTGTGATAAGGTTAAAATAAATTGCATTGCTATTTTTATGTACTCAGCTACTAATCTGTCTTGATTGCTGATGAATTCTTTATAGTGTGATGTTACAAATATTTTTTATAAACATTAATATGCCATTTTTCATAATGAATATATGCATTGTTGAATACATGAATTTTTGAAATCTTTCGCCTGTCCAATGCAACCTAATGCTGAAACACACGTTATTAAACTTGAGTGTGTTTATTATCGCTTGGAAAATTATGAATCTGATCATCTCAGGAGTATATATCATTATATAAGCCACAAATACAGAAATACATCATCTCACTGATTAAAAATCCATTTTTCTGGGTTTATCAGCAGATCTTTATACATACGGCTTAAATATACATTGAAAATAACCCTCATTTGTTCAACCATATTTCTCACTGATAGCAAAGAAACACAGGACCTTAAAATAAATGTCAAAGTAAAATGAGAAGAATAACAACTGGGACATTTATTAACAAGGAGAAAAAACATTTGACCGCAATAAAGATAAATAGGAATAATTCTAAAACCAGTCTTAGATGTAATCCCTTCAACCCAAATTATGGAAATGCACTACTGAGGCGCTCCATCTTTTAACGACATTGTGAAACACTGACACAATTAATAAAGCATCTACCACCTCAAATGGAACCATTTTTTTTTTTTAATACATCTGTTTTCACATTATTCATTACATATTTATCATGGCTCCAAAGGGCACAGTTACAAGTTCGCTTGCTGCAAAAACCAGGAGGCAGATGAGGCAGCAGAAAGATGTTACAAAGAGAACAGCAGTACAGTGATCAAATGGCACAGACAGGGAGCTTGCTGGAGAGACCTGAAAGCCATGAAAGGGGAACACAGCCAAAGGGTCAGCACTGTTGAACAAGTCTCCTGGCTGCTTCTATACAGCACTCGTCTTCCAGCTTTAACTAACACATGCTTTTGGCTCCTTTCACATTCCTATAGTCTATAGAATACATTAGACTATTTCTGTTGGAAGGGACCTACAATGATCATAATTTAGTCCAACTGCCTGACCAATTCTGGGCTGCCCAAGTTAAAGCATGTTATTAAGATCACTATCCAAATGCCTCCTAAACACTGACAGGCTTAGGGCACCAACCACCTCTCTAGGGAGCATGCTCCAGCATTTGAAGACCCTCTCAGTAAACAAATGCTTCCTAATGCCCAGTCTAAACTTCCCCTGGCACAGTTTTGAACCATTCCTACACATCCCGTCACTGGATACCAGAAGAGATCCTACTCAAGTTGTCCCCAGTCTCTTCCAACTTGCACATGCTCCCTCCTTGTTTTTCCACTCTTTGGCTTAAGTGTCACTAAAGCAAGAGGTGGGGAGCGAAAGCGAGTGGCTGCCTGTGAATAAGTCACAAGCACACACGGATATGATGGAAGACTGTGATGTTTTATTGGTTCTAATGAAGAAGTTGTTCTGCTTGCCCAGGCTGATTTACATTCTTGTGCTATCACAGCAGTAGTACGTACCAATGTACAATAGCTGCTAACAACTTACGAAACAATATGTATTTAATAATTAAAATCAATTATAATACATAATTTGTAGAATTATGTATCTAGAAAATATGTCCTTATTTTAGAGGCTGCTTACTGATCTTAACTACAGGGAAAAAAAAACAAAACAAAACAAAACAACCAGTAAAGTATCTCTGAAATACAACTATTAAGGTAACCCAGTGACAAATTTGTCCACTCCAATAGTAAACTTCTGAATAGATCCACTTCAACATCACAGCCCAGTAGCAGTATAGCCCTGTGAATCAGGAAATTTGGTTTTGCCAAGTGGTAGCAATAGGCCTTCAACTTTATAACAATAACCAGTCACCAGGCCACACACCTTAACTGCCCTTCTCTGGTCTTGAACCTATTTTAGCTTGATTTTAGCTGTATCTGCAAAAATTAGTTGAGAAACTTCTGCTACAACTTGCTCGAAGATCAGGTAATTCATCTAGCTTCTCATAGCTAAATCAGCAAGGGTACCCAAAGGTCAGGCATCCAACCCATGCTTTTGAGCTTGCATACGCCATGCTGGTTATCACCTAACTTTTTAACTTTTGCTCAGCTTTCCATTTGTGTGGTTCTCCTTTGCCAAAAGAAATAATACCATATATGGAAAACAATAAGAAACCTCAGCAATCATGCTATAAAAAAGCCCTACAGATCAATAGGAAAATAAAAAGTATAATCCATTTACCAGATATGAGATTGAGAAAGATAAAAATAACTCTGAACAAACTCAGTATCCAGGAGGAAAACCTTCACCACTATTGATACTGCATTCCTAGTGAAGAACTTGGATGCTGACAACTCACTAAACCATCCTGCCCTTAACCTAGGACCATGGATGATTGGAGAGGTGAGAAATCAGAAGAGAAGAACAGGCATTTGCAGATATTGATTTCATCATATTACTAATGAATCTCAATAGAAATTTTATTCGTTTGAATGCATTAGCATTGTTACAGCCGGAGTAAAAATATGTGGTTGTTATATTTTGATTAGATTGTTAAAGCATTAATTAGAGCAACAATAAATTCTAATTCTTGGATCCTCCTACAGGGTGCATTGGTTTTGATTACCCATGTGAAATTATGTAAATAGAAAAGAATCTTTGTATTTCCTCCTGGAGACTGAGAACAAAATGAGAAGTGTTAAAACACATGATGGAACACTGCATGGAAGAAATAAAAAGAAAATCCAAATAACTGCTTTTTAGATGTTTGAAAGAGCATACTACTGTTACAACAGCGGAATAACATGGCAAAACTTAAAATAAGAAACAGAAATTCTTAGCAGCTTTAAGCTATGGACATGAAGAGTTCACTACATGATGGTCAGAAGTCGGGTCAGTTTTTATTGCATAGACAACCCAACCTCCACAACTTTGTAGCCCTCAATAAAATCCTTTCAAGAGTCATTTCCCTCTTTCAGAAAGCACAAAAAGTACACATGCTAACACCAAGGCTGGCACCACAGCTAACTGGAGCTGAAGTAGCTACCAGACCAGTGACAACCCACTGCAGCAAGGAGTACACAGCACCTAACGCTGCTGTTTCCCTGGCTATCCCCTGACCGTGTCAACATGTGCAATGCCAGTCTAAAGCTAAGCATTAAAAAGGGACATATAGGAGAGGCATGAAGTAATTTATAAGGTGATGGACATTTTCTGTCTTCTAATTTGTAACAACTAAATATTTTGTTAGGATGATCTGGATAATGAAAATCCTATGCTGTTCCCATTCTGCATATTCTTTCCTCTCCCTGCTGTCACTCCTGGAGATGTACACACCCACATCCCTACTGCACCAGCTCCTGTTGAGATTCTTGTCAGCTAAAAAGCATTTGAGCTATCACTGATCAGGAACAGTGCTGAATGAATTTTCAAAGATGCTGTCAAGTTCATTTTTATATACACCACACTGGAATGTCATCATTCTGCAATTAATTGGAAATTTGTTTAAAATTACTAAAAACTTTAGGGATAAAGATCATGTATCTCATGAAGTACCAATTTATTTTATGGACATAATATCCTCCCAAGAGTGTCCCTAATCCACATGATTTTTGACTGTTTGCAATAGAACATTTTCATCAGCAGATATTCAAATGAAAATACACATGTCCAATCATCTTTTTAACGAGTTCACAGTCAGAGAGTATGATACATATTGAGAGTACATAACCATTATCCCATATAAAGCTAGAAAAGCTGACTACTAAGCTGACCAGTACACACCCAGGGATTGCAGAGGTAATTTACTAAACTGCTCTCCAAGCTGCACTGAGGAGGCTGAACATAAGAAATCAAAGATGCAGAGCCAAGAAGGAATAACCAAATGAAGAATGACAGTAGTTTAAACTACAGAAAAGGTATCTGCAAAAAGGCTACCACTGGAGGATAACGTTTCCCAAAATCAGCAGTGTCATACAGTATCCAGGGAAACAGGTTGCGCAATTTCCATTGCACAGTAGTTTCAAGATCAATCTGGGCAGAGGATCTTATAACAACATAGCTGATTCAGTTTAGGGCATGGCAATATAGAGGATGTGACTTTCCAAAGAACCTTATTTTTCTGTAATTCAACCTATTTTTACTAATCTATGCTGCCACGACATTTTTATTTAGCCAAAATTTGCATGGGCTTGCTGTAATATAATATATTGCATGAACCATCCTTGGACTGGAAATAAGTTAACACTGGTTTACATATCTTTGATAAAACACATTCATAAAAAAATACACTTGAGAAATATCAACTTGAACCATTAACATGTATGAAGATAGAAGTCAGCTTGTCCATAAGGAAAAAAGGCAGAACTTGGTAGAAATCTGAAACATCTAAGAATTCAGTAAAAACAAACTGAAGAATAAAATATTATCTTTGAGTGCTCATTTAGAGAGGCAAAGTAACTTCAACAGCTTAAAATGCTGAAGTAATAGTGGCTCCCAAACTCTCCAAAGCAACACTCTTTGTCAGGGAACTGGCTCCTGAGCCCTGGCTGCCCCTCCATTTCTGCTCGCAGGCACCTCCCACTGAATTATGTCCAGTGCTTACCTTGTAACAACTTAAGTATCCTGGAAAGTTCTCAGTACTTCTTTAAAAATTGTAACTGTGCATTTACAACATACAAAAACACTTTACGAAGGAAAATCATTAAAATATAGTGAATCTAATATTATTCCTTCCTGAGGAGCAGCGTAAGGAACAGAGGAAGAAAGGCAATCAAGAAACAAAAGTATTTCTCACTGTGCACAACTAATAAATATAAAGTAGTTAGGAAAATTAATAAAGGCAAATGGATTTAAGCATAAACAACTAACAGCAATACAGTTACGAGAGATATAGAAGTCATTTTTTTCTCACAAAAATCTAAAGGCAGTATTTATTTTTCTTTGTTTTCCGTGGTTGTTATTATTTTGTACTTCATCATATGAAGCTTAACAATAACTACGCAGCACTCTCTGCCTGTGTTAGATAGTGAAGTAGCCTAGTAATGTGTTTTAGGCTCCAATAATGCTATTGCCAAACCTAGAACAGTGCCCTCCCCTTGGCTCTGCAGGCACTAGCAGCTTTACAAATTCCTGCACTATTACGAATGCAAAATTACTACAAAGTAATGCCCGGAAGTCAACATTTCTTAAGCTGTCCACCCTGAAGAAAGTAGTAGACTTTAACTCTGAGGACATTAAAGCACCTACTAACTACGTAGTAAGTCAAAGATCTACACATTTCAAAACTGAGACTAATATATGTGTGTGGATTAACTCTTCATAGTTCCCAAAGGCTAGTAGGCAAAAGAAAGTATGTGCAGTAAAAGCAATTACCGTTCTAGTTCAACATCTCAATAATTACAGAACTTGAATAAGATGTGGGAATCATGGAATAGGATCCAGTTGTTTAAATGCAGGCTGCCGTGCTTTGTCTAACTTTGGGTAAGTAGGTCTGGAAGTGAGCGTCCTAGAATAGGCATCTAAGGTTCCTCTCTAGTCAGTGGAAAGCAGCACATACAATGGAATACTTGCAAAGATGTACAGTCCACACAAGTGAGGCAACTCTCTTTTTCTATTCATATTCTGCCTAGAGCAAGACGGTATCTGATCCACTGAATTTCGGTGCCCACTGCTCCCTACTGAGCAACCAACAACTAATGTTAAATACATGCACCTCCCATAGGATGTAATTTTGGGTATGATAGCAGTGGTAACGATCTTTAATGTAATTGTCCTGACTATTTATGGATGAGTGCAGTAGCATTGGCAGAAAACTTTCAGACATAGCAGGGAAGCATCCCATGCTACAATGCAGCAGCACTAGGAAAAGAGGTGAACTTAATTGCCATTTGGGATTTAGGACGTATTCAGGCAAACAGCATCATCTATTCAGTACGAAGGAATACAAATATACATCTACTGTTTCTGAGAAGAGGCTAGTTTGAAACAGCAGAAGATGTTTCTTAACGTCTGCTACTGAAGTCACTGCATGGCATTATACAATTTCACTCTAAAAGTAGTGCTACTGTTCCTTCACAGTTTGATCAACTGCATATGGACTGATTATGGTGATCACATAAAGACTATGGTATGAAATGCATTTCAGGGAAGAGTAAAAATGGTGAAACCTTTCCAAGTCTCCTGAAAACTAGTATTGTTTTCTTCATCAAAAGCTTTTTACTAAAAAACCCCACCACTATAATGAATATATAAGAAAAAGCAAAGAGATAGTAAAGAGAATAAGGATAAGGACTAGGTAGCTTTCTTAGATGGAGCTACATAATCATGCCACATAGGGAGCTATTCACTCTGTATTTTAAATTATTAAATTAGATTCCCTGTATATTAGACATCCAGGTACCTCAAATTCATGTTATCAAATGTCAAAAAAAAAAAAAAAAAAAAAAAAAAACCCAAAAAAACCAACCTTGTATTTCTTCTTGTAACAGGAAAAATTGATTGTATTACTATAACTATATTATTACTAGAACTATTGTATATATATATATACTAGAACTATTGTATTATACACTATACACAGGTAATTTTGAAGTTTTAATAAATGTAGCTTTAATTTAAGCAGTTCCTCTGGCAATAATGAATCTAAAATTATCCAAAAACCAATACAGGCCTGGTAGGCACCACTTCTTAAACACCTCTCCTCTGAGAACATGCAAGTTAGCTAGAGCTAGGGCATAGAATGAAATGTCTATAAAAACTGCAACATATTCAATAAGGGCGGGGAGGGAAGTATTTTATTTTAAAATAGTTCAAACTCACAGTTGACAACAAAAGTTGTTCCAAACAAGTTACTCCCAAATTTATTCTTAGTTTTCTGTATGTTTATTTTACTTCAAGTTTGCAAGGAATGTTAAATGATAGCTCAATGATATACTATCTATACATACTCATACATAAGCATCCTGCTGTCTCATTAAAAAAGATTCTTGTGATTAAAAGATATCCTTGTGATTAAGATAAAAGATATCTTTGTGATTCTTCTGACAGCAGAAGCCTTCAGCATAAGCTGTCAGTCCTACCTAAGGTAAGTTTGCAGAAGAGGCCAAACAACTTGACCAACACATGTAGGAATCATAGTCAAAACCCAGGCCACTGCAACTACTGCAATCATCAGCTGTTGTACTAGAGCACCACTGCACTCTCCATCTTTTTAACCACCACCAACAGGAGTACTGGAGAGAGCGTGAAATGAGTATCACTGAGGTAGAGGAAGGGAATGCTGTAAGCTTTCTGAATGAATGGTAATTGATACATATTTCACAAAACACACAATGCAGATAGGTTGATGATGGCATTGCAAATGATACAGTTAAAACTACTGACATCAATATATTTTAAAACGTAAAACCTAGATGGGTAAGATACCTGCAATTAAGGATATGGAAACAAAAGTAAGTTGCCCTAATCATAGAATCATTTAGGTTGGAAAAGACCTCTAAGATCACCAAGTAAAACTTAACGGAACACTGTTAAGTCCACAACAAATCATGTGCTTAAGTGTCACATCTACACAACATTTAAATACCTCCAAGGATGGTGACTCAAACCCTGCCCTAAGCAGCCTGTTCCAATCCTTGACAACTCCTTCAGTGAAGAATGTTTTTCTAATATCCATCTAAACTTCTCCTGTTGCAATGTACTTTGATGTGTTTTCTTCTCCTCCCATCTGAAATGAAGAAAAAGGCCTGAAACTTCAAGTCCCCCTTTTCTCTGTTCCCATTCTACTCTGTTTCTCTTTCTCATTGAAGACAAGAATGTACAATCCTACATTTAGGTGCCACAGTCCCAGGGAAATAGAACAGTCTCTCGATCATAGAATCACAGAATAGTTAGAGTTAGAAATGACCTTAAGATCATCTAGTTCC
>NW_009912244.1:0-3872 GCF_000696875.1 Nestor notabilis
AAGGCCAGGCTAGACAGAGCCTTGGGTGACACAGTTTAGTCTTTGGAGTCCCTGCTCATGGCAGGGGGGTTGGAACTAGACAATCTTAAGGTCCTTTTCAACCCTAACTATTCTATGATTCTATGATTCTATGGGGCAGCCACAACTTGTTTGGGCAACCTGGTCCAGTGTCTCACCACCCTAACAATGAACTTCTTCCTAATATCTAAATGTATCCTCCTGCAGTTTAAAGTCATTCCCTTTTGTCTTATCAGTACTTGCTCTTACAAAAAGTCCCTTTCCAGATTTCCTGTAGGCCCCTTTAGGTACTGAAAGGTTGCTATAGGGGCTCCCTGGAACCTCCTCTTCTCTGGGCTGAACAGGTCCAGCTCTCTCAGCCTGTCTTCATAGGAGAGGTGCTCCAGCCCTCTGATCATCTTCATGGCCTCCTCTGGACTTCCTCGAGCAGATCCATATTCTTCTTGTATTGAGGGTCACAGAGCTGGACGCAGTACTGCAGGTGGGGTCTCATGAGAGTAGAGTAGAGGGGGAGACTCATCTCCCTCAACCTGCTGGTCACACTCCTTTTGATACAGGCCACCATGTGACTGACTTTCTGGGCTGCAGGCATGTACTGCCGGCTCACGTTCAGTTTTTCATCCACCAAGACCCTCACTTCCTTCTCCTCATTGCTGGTCTCAATCCACTTATCTCCCAGAGTTTATCCAGATATAAGTCAGTAGTTTCAACTATTGTTCAGAGACCTTTCTAAAGCACAAAACTATATGGATTTCCGATGTTTCTCATCCCAATAGGAAACACTTGCATATTTGTTACAAGCTGCACAGTTCAGCAGTAGCATCAGTAAGGGAAAGAACTGTGTTCCATTTCCTTTGAAATTCAGCATGGCTTGACCATTTAAATCAGTTCACAAGTCAGTACATTTCAGAATGTTTTCTAAAATAATAAAATCCTTTTATGTCATCCCTACTCTGCTAGGAAGTTTTCAGAAGTTCTAGAAGTTTAAAGTACCCAGATGATTGTCAACTATATTTTGATTATATTCTTGCAACAGCCATGCCATATTCAAAAATGTAGGAGGAAATTCAACAGGAGAACTTGGCCATATGGGCAGAAGCAAAGAGTGGTTTAACTGGCCTGTCAAACTGGCATCATGGTTTATTGCTGGCCCTAAAGTTCAGTGACACAGTTAGCCTACTATATGTAACTATGCAGTGAGTAAGTAAAGTGTTCAAATTCCCAGAGTGATTTAAATTATTATTTTATTTAGCAGCTGTAGTAGAGTTCCACAAGACTCATAGGTCCTTAAGATCAGGTATTTTAGATCACTGAGTATGAGAACTTTGTTTGTTAATAAAACCTTATGCACATTGGTATTCCACATGAGGGGAAAAAAACAAAACAAAACAAAACAAACAAAAAACCAAAAACCCAAAACTGCGAAAGAGTAATTTATTTTTTTATTTTTTTATTTTGATCCTGGAATCCCAGGAGAGATAAAGTTGAATGGGTGTCCAGCTCCTCTCTACCCTCAGCCTATTGCTGCTGAAATCTTTCATTCTGGGATACTAAAGCCTCTGATCTCTACTATATGCAGGTACTTCTTTTCACAATTCCTTACCTCAAACACAGAAACACTGCATAAGGATAGTTCATAAAGTCCTGAAGGTTGTTTGAATGCAGGCTACCATACTTTTTATTGTCGTTAATTTAGAAGATTATTGTTTAACTGTTTTAACAATCATTTTCTACTCCACATGGAAGATTAAAGTGAAGTGAGATTAAAGTGAAAGGAGAAAACTAATATCTGCCATCAAACATAATAAAATATAAATTGGGGATTACAAGTTATAGCTGTTTGTGCTCTTCATTATTTTTCCAGTCTGAAGTGCTTCTACCATGCTTTACTCTACTGCTTGTAGCAATGCCTCTGAATATTGTTTACTCTAAGATTCACTAAGACAGAGAGGGAGGAAGGGGGACTGACCCATCATTGACAAAAGTTCCTACACAACTTGTCCATCAGAAGAGCATACCTCTTATTTTTGTTCCTGTGTCTTTAGTTTAAAACTGCCAGTTTTTCATCATGACAAGAACCTCACCTTCATAAAGCATCATGGCAGATGAAACCATGAAGGAGGCAATGAAGAGACAATGCTTCTAAAGGGAAGGTTCAGTCTGGATTCTGATTTCATGGGCACCATATTGAGCATGCTCTAGAAAAACAAGCCTGACTAGAATTTTCGCCAGCTTCCTTTTCTCATTGCTTTTAAGGACATTATTGTATTTTTAGGCTGTTGGAACACTCTTTTATAGAAATTCAGAATGGATATGAACTAAGTGGCAGCTATTGAAAATATTTTCTATCCTTCCTGTAGAAGTGTCAGTTTTGCTATATATACCTTGAAATTTGTCTGAAAGTTTTTCTTTGTTTATTCATAGCTGCTTACTATGGTGGTTGTTATAATATCTGTATGGGAAACGTCTAGACTATGCAGACACTGCAGAACTGTAAAGCTACTTAGTGTTGATACACAGATTAAATACTACCTTTGTTTAGGAGTAATATCTGGAAATCATGCTCTTAGCCAGATTTTCACATAAATAATACATCATGAAGTGATACTAACCTAGTAGTGGTTGTTTTTAGCTGTAACTTAAGCTCAGGTGCTAATTTAAGTAAGAATGAACTTTGTTCTTTTTCTGCTAAGAATTATGTTGGTGTTTTATATGAGCAACACCTAGGAGTTCCTTAGTCTTCTCATAAATCAATTTCATGTTCACAGACTGTTAATGATTTACTCACCTTGCTGGACTGTCTTCTGCATCTGCTTTTTTTTTATACCACTAAGAGCTATAAGGCTTTGATTTCAAATCACATGGTGGTACATTTCCAGGCTCAAACTCAGTATAAGGCTTGTCTATGTGTTTTAATCTTATATGTGTTAAATGACTTGTTAATGATATTTTTCAAATGTTTTAAAATTAAAAATTCATTAGAAATTGAGAACACCATTGTGTTAATTCATTTTGCTAAGCACAGTGGTGGATTCATTATAAAAGTTGCGTAACACTGTGGAGAATCAAAAACCTTAGAGGAGATCTGTGGCAGAGCAGAGTAAATAAGAAACTGAGATAATGAGATACATAGGAGTCAATAGAAACTACAACTCCTGCAACACAGGCTTTTTGAAGACATTGCCAGAGATTTAAAATAATCTATGCTTAAATGCTGAAGTTAAACATCCACTACTGCTTGACTTGAAGTCATGTAACCTTGGGCTCTAGTCTATGAATACCACAAAAATTGAGGGACTTTGGCAACTCTGAATGAGTCATTTCAAAGCGAAAAACTCCTGCAGTATTTCTTCTTTGAGGATATTGGACTTCTCCAGGAGTAATGCAAAGTAGGATATATAGAATCCCTTATACATTCTCTCTTACACAGTGGCTAGGTGTGAGCAGAATGTAAGGGCAAGTAGCACTTCATTTCAGTGATCTGTATTGCACTAAGATGAGGAATAATTACAGTATGACTAGACATTTGAATTTATCAGAAGATAAGAATAACTTGGAATTCGTCCACTGAGGATGCAATAGAGCAGACTTCAGTGAAGGTGAGTGGCACAACATACTGTGACCCTTTTACCAACATGACTGCAGAATTAGGTAGAAATCATTTGCATGCGTTTCCAGCACACATTTCCAGTACAGTGCGGTAATATTTAAAGATCCAGAATAAGGACTTAAGGAGTAACAGCTGACAAAAAGCTGTTTGAATACACAGGAAGAAGTATACCATGCCTTTGGAAGCATTTGAGTTACATTTCTAGTTTAGGGGGTGGAACTTAGCTTGAGGCAGAATTCCTGCT
>NW_009912244.1:3903-6755 GCF_000696875.1 Nestor notabilis
GAGAGCTCTCCCCACAGCACTGCACTGGCCTAATAAGGACTTTCTTGGCAAAAGAAAGAATGTCAATCAAAATACCTTTACCAAAGCAAAAGAAAAAGAAAATCCTGCCCGGGGTCTGGACTACTGGCTTGCTGGAGTGCTCAGACTTCCATGGTCTTTATATTCAAAAACCCTGTAAAAGCTGAGCCAATATGTGGGGCTGTTAAGAAAAACTGAAAACCCTGGTCCTTGGGACTTCAGTCCAAGACTTCAGTTGGGAGAATCAGTATTTTTATGTAACTAACATGGTGTGGAGAGAATTTGGAGGTTTCCTTCCTCTATTTTACCCACATTCTCCCACTCATAGTCCGCAGTTTATTCTGACTGAAAAGAGAATGGACTAATTCATGCTGTATTTCTGAATGCTACAATCTGCAAAAACCTAAACCTGCTTTTGCTGTGTCATGACACCGTAAGTCATATATTCCAGAGAAACCTTGGCCCCTGGAATTGAACGACACTGCTGTGAGTTTTGTATGCAGTTTCAGTTCAAACTTCTTAAAATAAGGTGAAGCTGTTTTCCTCTTCTCCAGGGCTATCTGTGGCACAGATTGATTCCAAGGAGGAATGAAGCCTGATAAAATAGAGCTGAAAGCGTAGTTTCTTCACAATTTTACAAGGTTTTTCCCTGAAGAATGCATTCCAGGCCCCAAGTGAATATTCTGTCAGAAGCAGCTCAGCAGTTTGCTTTGGAAGAGAAACTGAAAACAAAGTAAGAAGTGTAGTGTCACACCCAGTATATGAGAGAGCTGTTTGGCTGTGTAGTTTTACCCAAAAAAAGATTGCTTCTGGACTCGTATTCCCAAATGAATTTACTTTAATATCAACTTCATCTGTTTCCTACTTCACCACACATTTTTCAACACAGGCTGTTGCAAATGACATAGAAGTATTTATTTCCGAATATTAAATCCTTGCTCAGAATTATTTAAGGATTGGATTTTTTGTCAAATGGTTAATCTTTCTGGTTTCTCATAATCCATAATATTTACAAACACTGATTACCATTCAGTCATTTCGGTGAGACACAAAAATTAGCATCTATTTGAACTGCCTGAAAAATGATCACATTGCAGCTGCAAGGAGTACTGAATTGTTGAAACTACCACTCACTTCCCCAACCCTTTCACTGAATATGCCTGCATAAGAAATGACGGGAACCACCAGCAGCAGTAGGAGTACATCCCCTGTAACTGTAGCTACCAGCTCTGTTCAGGAAGAAGTATCACTGAAGTGGTTTCCAGAGAGCAGTTCTACCTGTCTCACTCAAGGTGATGCTTTTGGCACACATTTTTGAGTAAGAGAACAGCAAGCAGACTCCTGATAGTAGTAGAATTTCTGGTTTGTTGTGGTGATCCAGTTGTTTTGAAGCTGAGACATGGAGTACAAGCACAAATTCATCTTCAGCCTTCTGCAAACATCTTATTTTCATTTTGAGGTAGCAAACAACAACAGGCATAGAGCTCTTGAGATAGCCTTCCTCTGCAGGGTAAAGTAGTCACTACACGGATTACTAGCATTTGCACTGACTTTTAAAACAGATTAATCAGCTCAACTTGTTGTACAACAGTGCAGGTAATAAGGATGGGTCCAGAATTACTACCTAGATATAGAATAAATAAATGGTTTCCATAATAAAAGTCTTAAGAGTCACACTTACCATGAAGGGACAGGCAGAAAAATGTTACATCAGCAAGGGATTAAGAGTTCACTTCTTGTCCTATCTTTACCAGACAAATAATGAATTTTTTGTTATGTCCAGGATCATCACCTACTCCTTAAAAAGACAAATAAGAATTCACATTTCTTCTAAACACATTTTTGTATTTTGAGAGTAAGAAAATGAAAAATGCAACCAGCTGTTCTTCTTTTAATTTTTTAACCAACAAGATAAAAATTGGAAAACAACAGAATACTGTATTCTTTTTCCTTTCATGAGAAGACAAGCTAATAGTCTATTAACCTCAGGAAGACTGGTAATAAGCAGATTATGACAGATACAAGGAACAAAAGGGAATGTAGCTTTATCGTATAGAATGGCTGAGTGAAAAGTCACAGGGCAAAGCAATCATGCCTTTTCACACAGAATAAATAGAAAAATAAAGCTCAGCTGTGAGAAGAGATAGCTGAAACAATGAAAGCCAGCACACTTCAAACATGTGAGGAGGTGTGAGCGGAAACTGACTAAGTGGCCTAAACACTGATAGAAAAATGAGATAACTATGGCACTCTTTAAGGGAGTTTTGGGGTAAAGATATTACCATGTCAGTTACATTAGTCTTGCTAGTACACCTTTCAAAGGAAGAGCTAAGAAAAAGATTCAGGGTAAATTGTTGACCAAAAAAAGTAAGGGATTGTGAGCAGAAGAATCATTACAATTCTAAGGGGAACAGTACATCCATGCAGTTTTTTATACATATTCTGAAGGAATGACTTTGTATCAGCTCTGCTTCTGCCTTCAGGTTTTCCCCTGCTGGAAAACATGAGTAAAATAAAAAATAATTGCTGAATCATAAGGCTCAATTAACTGTTCAGATTGAAAGAAGGCCACACTTTTCCAGAGGAAGGAAATAGGACATGAGTTTAAAAAAGTTTCTCAGCAGTCGGCTAAGGAAGCTGAAGAAATAGCAACTGTGCATCAATACGAAAAGTTGACTGTCAGTAACAGCAGAATACCCTGACATCACCCCAGAGACTGTAAAATGTTTTGTGTACTTGACTTTAAGTCAATTGGTATTGCTAACAGCAGCAAATATTTTGGGATATTATGTTTTGGTCTTCTGTTTTCATTTACGTTAATAAATATTTTAAAT